>NC_089580.1:141472460-141741614 GCF_019320115.1 Miscanthus floridulus
AGCAGATGCGTCGTACGCGGGGTTCGTATGTTCCTAGAACTTCGCAAGATGAGGATGGTATTCCAGATCCGCCACCAGTTCCAACAAATCTAGCTGATGCTATAACCGCACTTGTCAATGTGACAGCTGAAAATTCCCGTTTGCTTCATGAGATCGCTCTAAGTAATCAGAATCAGATGAAAGGAAACCGTGGTCGTCACCATAACAGACAGGAGGCTACATATGTTGACTTTACAGACACAAGACCACCAGTGTTCACCAAAGCAGATGAACCATTGGAGGCTGATGACTGGCTTCGAACCATGGAGCAGAAATTTGACCTTATTCTATGCACAGAGTATCAGAAACCTGTGTTTGCCGCCCAGCAACTTAGAGGAGCAGCAAGTGCTTGGTGGGCAAACTTAGTGGCTATGCAACCAGCTGGCATTCCAATAACTTGGGCTGAGTTCCGTACTGCCTTCAGAGCCCATTATATCCCTGAAGGAGTGATGGCGATGAAGCTAGATGAATTCCTTGCTTTGAAACAAGGAGATCAAACGGTGATGCAGTATGTGGGAAGATTCAATCACCTGTCACAATATGCATCCGAACATGTTAATACTGATGCCAAGAAGAAGAGGTGGTTTATGAGAGGTTTGAATACCAAGCTGCAAACAATGATGACAACTTGCACCAATGTCACTTATCATGAGGCAGTAAATATTGTAATTGCTTCAGAGTCAAAGTATCGGTAGCATAAGGAGCTCAAAAAGAAAAAGAGTATACCATCTGGATCTTTTGGGGGAAATCAGAAAAGGCAGAGGGTGATTTGTCATCCAGTACATCATAATCGTCCTCCTTACCGTCTGCCACAGTCTCAAGCTGGGCAACAGTCAAATGTCCATCCTACTATAACCTATCCGAACTCACAGTCGACCAATGCTCCTAGTGGCAATACTCCAACGTCACAGGGTCACAACTATCCATGTTACAATTGTGGAAGGACTGGTCATTTCTCCAGGGAATGTCCATATCCTAGGCAGACTAATCAAAATTATCAGAAGGCCCCTGCCAATCAACAACAGGGTCAGGCACCAAACAAGAACCCCAATCAAAATGCTCAGAAGGGCAAAGATGAGAGGAAGACAGGACGGGTGTTCTATATTCAAGCTGGAGAAATTCCAGAAAGGGAGCTAGTGATGATGGGTATGTTTCCTGTTGCCAATCACCCTGCAGTTATACTTTTTGATTCTGGCGCATCGCATTCATTCATCAATAGAACATTTGTCATGAAGTATGAAATTTCAATTGGGGCAACAAAGGAAAGTTTCTTTATACAGTCGCCCGAGGGACATCTGTGTACTAAGGAAATGGTATACCAGGTACCCGTAAACCTAGGTGGGCATATTTTTCCCACTACCATGATTATCCTTAAGGATCAGGATATAGATGTAATCTTGGGAATGAATTGGATGTATCAGCATAAGGCTGTTATAGATGTTTTGAATATGACCTTAAGAGTAAGTTTGCCTGATAGTAATTCTCAACTTCTCATCCAACTTCCAACCCTAAGAAGATCAGTGGGCAAGATTTGTGCAACTGCTGTCAAAGAGATTAGAGATATTCCGGTAGTGTGTGAATTTCCGGATGTGTTTCCTGAAGATTTACCCGGTCTACCACCTGATAGGGAGGTACAGTTTAACATAGAGTTACAACCTGGAACAGCTCCGATTTCTCGGAGAGCTTATAGGATGCCACCTAAGGAATTGGCCGAGTTGAAGGCTCAGTTACAAGAATTAATTGAGAAGGGGTTTATCCAACCCAGTTCCTCACCTTGGGGATGTTCGACAATTTTTGTGAAAAAGAAAGATGAGACCCTAAGGTTATGTGTTGACTATCGTCCGTTGAATGAAGTGACCATCAAGAATAAGTATCCATTACCTCAGATAGATTTGCTTTTTGATCAATTGGCCAGAGCCAAAGTTTTCTCCAAGATAGATTTGAGATCAGGATATCACCAAATCAAGATAAAGCCGGAAGATATTCCCAAAACGGCATTTACCACAAGATATAGATTATATGAATACTTGGTAGTGTCTTTTGGTTTGACAAATGCTCCCGCTCATTTCATGTATCTGATGAACTCAGTATTCATGCCTGAGCTAGACAAGTTTGTAGTGGTGTTTATTGATGACATTCTAGTATATTCTAAGAATAAGAAAGAACATGTGGAACATCTCAGAATTGTTCTGACCCGCTTGAGAGAACATCAACTATATGCCAAGTTCAGCAAGTGTGATTTTTGGCTTAAGGAAGTGCAATTTCTTGGACATGTCTTGTCAGCCGAAGGAGTTGCAGTTGATCCCGGCAAAGTGAGTGATGTACTTGATTGGAAACCGCCAACCACAGTTCATCAAGTTCGGAGTTTTCTAGGATTGGCGGGGTATTACCGTCGGTTTATTCCAGAATTCTCTAAAGTATCAAAGCCTATAACTGAATTGTTGAAGAACCAAGTCAAGTTTGTCTGGTCATCAGATTATGAAGAGGCTTTTCAGACCTTGAAGAGACTGTTGACTACTGCACCAGTGTTAGCCCAACCTGATATCGAGAAGCCGTTTGATGTTTATTGTGATGCTTTAGGTATTGGTATTGGATGTGTGTTGATGCAAGAAGGCCGAGTCATTGCTTATGCGTCCAGGCAACTTAAGCAACATGAAGAACACTATCCGACTCATGATCTGGAGTTAGCAGCTGTGGTTCATGCTCTGAAGATTTGGCGGCATTACCTGCTTGGTAATACGTGCCATATGTATACAGACCACACGAGCTTAAAGTATATCTTTACTCAGTCAGAATTGAATATGCGACAAAGAAGATGGTTAGAACTGATTAAGGATTATGATTTGGAAGTACATTATCACCCGGGTAAAGCAAATGTGGTTGCAGATGCCCTTAGTCGCAAAAGTTATTGCAATTGTCTGACAGTGAGAACAATGGGTTTGAATTTATGTCAAGAAATGGAAAAGTTGAATGTAGAAGTAATTCAACAAGGAAGTTTGACCAACATAATTGTTGAAGCTACTATTCGAGATCAAGTTATTACTGCTCAGAAGGAAAACAATGGTGTAGCCCATCTCAAGGAAAAAGTCAAGAATGGAAAAGCGGAATGCTTTAGCATAGATGATGAAGATGTGTTATGGTTCAAGGATCGCCTGGTGGTACCAAAAGTTCCTGAGTTGCGGTAGTCAATTCTAGATGAGGCACATGCTACTAGGTTATCTATCCATCCGGGAAGCAACAAGATGTACCATGACTTAAAACAAAGATTTTGGTGGACCAAAATAAAGATAGAAATTGCGAGATATATAGCAAAGTGTGATACTTGTCAGAAAGTAAAAGCTATACATTTGAGGTCTGCTGGTGAATTACAACCATTGCCTATTCCATCTTGGAAGTGGGAGGACATAAGTATGGATTTTATTGTTGGTCTACCCAAGACATCAAAGGGATTTGACTCAATATGGGTAATTGTAGATCGACTCACTAAGTCAGCACATTTTCTTCCAGTCAAGACAATAATCCCACGATCCAATATGCCAAGATGTACTTAGCAAGAATCATGAGTTTGCATGGGGTACCAAAAACCATAGTGTCAGATAGGGGTACACAGTTTGTCTCCAGCTTTTGGAAACACTTACATGCTTCGTTAGGTACCAAACTTCTGTATAGTACAGCTTATCATCCGTAGACTGATGGACAGACTGAAAGAGTCAATCAAGTACTTGAAGACATGTTAAGATGTTGTGTCCTTAACTATTCCAATAAGTGGGATGAGTGCTTACCTTTGGCCGAGTTCTCATATAACAATAGTTATCAGGAAAGCATTAGAATGGCTCCATTTGAAGCACTCTATGGTCGTAGATGCAGAACATCATTGAGTTGGTCTGAGCCGGGAGAGAGAAGATTCTTTGGAGTTGACCTTGTGAAAGAAACAGAAGACAAGGTTAGGCAAATACAGAGTAATCTAAAGATAGCTCAGTCCCACCAAAAGAGTTACACGGATAGACGATGGAGACCATTGGTATTCAATAAAGGAGATTTTGTATATCTGAAAGTATCACCAATGAAGGGAGGTAACCGTTTTGGTGTTAAAGGAAAGTTGGCACCCCGATACATTGGACCGTATCAAATTTTAGAGAGGTATGGAAAAGTAGCATATCGCTTGAAATTACCTGAACATCTCGTAGTTGTGCATGATGTGTTCCATGTTTCTCAATTGAAGAAGTGTCTCCGAGTGCCTGAATAGAATGTTGAAGTTGAAGGAGTGGAACTAGAACCGGATTTAACTTATTCTGAATATCCTATCCGAGTGTTAGATCAGAAAGACCATGTTACTCGAAGACGGACAATCAAGTTGTTTAAAATACAATGGAATCAACATTCAGAAGAGGAAGCTACTTGGGAATCAGAAGATTACTTGTTAGAAAAGTTTCCAGAGTTTCTAGCGTCAATATAAAATAGAATAATGTTAGTTGAGCTCGGTTGTTATAAGTTGTGTTTTGTAAAGGAACCTCAGCTGTTTTATGGGCAAGTTTTGGATGTTTTTGGATTGACATATTTCCTTTTCCATTACTTACTCTATGGCTTTAAATCTCGGGACGAGATTTCTTTTAGGGGGAAGGATTGTAACACCTCGGGTGTTTAAAATACTAAAACTGCCATATCATCATATGCATTGCAAGGCAATTGATCATATTAAAAACTTTGAGATGCATACACTAAAACAAGTTTATATTTATGTGATATGTGTTGAATTGTATTGTTTGACTTAAGTTCAAAGTTTGTTTGGATTTTGAATTTTTCGAAAAAACCCTGATTTTCAGCATTTAAATCCTACCCTAAAAATCCATTTCAAAATATAAGCATATTTTGGGGTTGAGCCCAAAAGCAAAAGTGTAGAGCTTGGCAAGTTATACAAAGTTTGTTTTTGGAGTTTTTCAAGTTGTTTAGAAAAATTTTGAGTAATTCGAAAAGGCGTAATTCGTTAAATTTCCCTATTCAAATTCAAAAGTTCATTTCAAAATCTAGACCGAATTAGGAGATGGTTATAGAAGCAAAGTTGTAGAACTTTTGATTTTGAACAACTTTTGTTTTTGGAGATTTTTGAGTTGTTATGAAAATTTGGGAGTAATTTGTGAAATTTGGTGAATGGCAATTCTGTAATTTCGATGAACAGTGTTCACCACTTGCGCTACACCGCCGACGAGCTTCGGTTAGCTTCTAGTCGCACGCGTGGCCATCTGGGCATCGCGTTGGCACGGTAAAGGCTTCGTCATGGCTTCCTTGAGCTTCCTGGCCACCCTTTTTAGCCTGAACCGTCGTCGTCGTTGCTCTTCTCCCTTGCTCTGTTTCCGCCATCGCCGGTGACCTTGCTGCGCTCACGGAATTCGTCCTCACCGTCGTGCCTCATGCCAATTGCGTCTGCCATTCTCTCCGCCCCGCACTCTTGCTCATTCCTGGCCTGTTTGCTTCGCCTCTAGCAGTCCAGTGTCACCGCACGCTGTTTTCTTCCTCAGAGCCGGCCGAAGCACCGCCACCACCGACCTCTCCGTGGCCAGAGCCCGTTAGTGAGCCATTGCCCTTGATTGGTGTACCTTTGGCTTCGTCTCGATGCCATAGTGCTAATTTCATTGTTGCTTGGCCGTTTTGTCCACTTCAGTTGCTGGCACACCATCACCGACGACCCTTGCGCCGCCGTGATCACCGTGGACATCGACCCACGTCACCGTTGCTTCTCCGACCTCGCTCCTTGCTTCAACGCGTTCGGGGTGAGCCACTGGTGCTTCCTGGATCCCTTTTTTGAGCTCTACCAGTCGCACACCGCCGGCGTAGCGCTGCCGTGCCACTGCGCCCGCCATGGCCGACGACGAGCTAGTATATGGCCGTAATCAGTGCTGATAGGGACGTCGATCGATGCGCCTAGTCTTGGTGATCATTTTGGTACGTTGGCCGTCACCATTGGACTCACCGTCGACGAGTTTACGTCGGTCAGTGCCGTCGCCATCGTGGTCAAACGCGCGAGGTTAGGGATGACAGGTGGGACCCGTTGTCAGTGACTCAGCGTTCAAATGGATTTTTCTATTTTCAGATTTGAATGAATAGTGTCTATTTTTGTTATTTTTGTGTAGATTTATTTAGAGCTCCAAAAATTATGAAAATTTTTGTGTGACTTCTCTAGGATGTATAGTATTTAATAAAAATATGAAATAATGTTTTTCAGTATTTTTGAATGTGATAAAAATTGCTCAATTTATTAATAAATGGATTTCCATGATTTTTCTAGGCTTATTTAATTGTCCAAAAATTATGAAATTTGTTTTGCCACTTACTTATCATGTAATGAACATGTACTAAAATTTTGAGTTCAATTAGAATAAGTTGATTTATTTCATAATTTTGAATTAAATAATTAATTCATAAAAGCAAATAGTAACCTTTAATGATTTAGGTTTTGTTTGCAATTTTGGATTGAGTGATGACATTGGGTCATTTGTTGATAATGATCCTTGGCCATTGATGTATGTGTTACGAAAAAGATTTAGTTTGTTTAACTTGCAACTGTACCACGAAGGAAAGTTGTATTCAAATTATTAATTTTTCATCCATCATCGAGCATCATGTTTCGTATTCCGCATCATGTTAAACATGGCATTGTTATTACGTGTAGTGAACGAAGGTGAAAACGTGGTAGTTAATCAAATTGTTGAGGAGGTTAATCCGTCTGTTGAGGTCGGATCGAATACTTGTGAAACGTCGCAGGAGCCGGACTTTTCCGTCAATGAAGGCAAGCCCCGGATGCATACAACCCTACCTTGTGTTTTACAAATTAATTTCACTTTTGCTTTCCATTACTGCATTAAGTGATTAGGAGTTAAGTAAGAGCCTAATTGGTGCATTACCAACCTTGTTATTCCATATTTACCATATTACCAGTTTTAAATTCGTATATGCCTAGTTTTGCTTAGCTATGCGTAGAACGATGAAGTCAGGTGATTAACTGTCACATGCAAGTTTCAAATGGAACCTTGGTTACTTATGTTATCATGTGATATGGGAATGTGGAGTAATAAATCTAGACCGGGCGGACTCGGTGTGTGTGAGCCACAAGACATGGAGGTCTTGTGAGCGAGTTCTTTCCACCTGTGTCGATTAAGGCACGTCCGTTGTTGAATTGCATGAGGTGAGAATTTGTAGTACTAACCACATACTCCGGTAAGCCTGAACTTGGCAATTCTATTACGAGAATGGCTACTCGCGCACTGGGAGTGGAGAGATGGCGGGAATAGCGTGTACCCACGTGGCAATGGGCTGGATTGGTGGAGTACTGTATTCTCGGGTGGCGCGGACCCATTCTTGTTTTAGAGGATCCGAGGGTAGGTTGGTATATGTAGGTCGGGGACTTGCATATGTCGTGTGGTCTGGAATTCCTAGCTGGGTTTTTAATCGGTTCGAATCGTCGTTGCTCCTCGGTTATGGAGACTCAACTCACTGTTCATCATCGTAGATTAATAACTGGTACTTGAATAATGCTTGTGAAGGTGTTGGATATGAAGTTTCATGATCTCATCATGTATCGTGTCAGCTTTGTATATGATTTTATGAAGTTTTCTATATAAAGAATTTTGTTAAAGAGCTTTTACGCAAAAAAACTTTGATTATTGTTAAAGCCATACCTTGAATCCTATGAACCGGCATTCCTGAGTTCTATTAGTTTTATTTCGGTTAAGTCTTGTTGAGTACTTTTGTACTCAGGGTTCGTTGACCCCTTGTTGTAGGTGAGCCTCATGAGCAGATCTGTTTTGGATTGTGCTGCATGACTATCGTTCGTTCTGACGATGTGAAGTAAATGTGTGATCCTTGGGCAGGATGTTTATTTTGTGTGTTATGTATATGTTAATTATGCCACTCCACTACTACTATGGTTTGTAATAATTATCGAACTTAGTTTGTAAGGTTTAAAACAACTAGTTTGTAAACTATGTTATCGTAAGACTTCCGCTGTTTTTACTCTGGTATTGATATTTGAATAAATGTTGTAATACTACAATGACTCTGTAACGTGATCCTGCTCGGAAATCGTGGATGATTCGGGGTTCCCCGAGGACACCCGACAGACTTCTTAAGTTACCAGGAACATATGCATAGTTGTCAAAGGTCGATGGACAGTGACAAGTGCATGTGGGTCCTATAATTTAGGAGGTTCTGCCATAGAATGGTATCGGAGCAATCGTTACAAGGTTTTTGTTGTATTGTTTTACAAAAACTTCAAAATGATTTGGGATGACTAAATTTAACTTGATAATTTGGTCCAAATTGCTTCTGACTTATCTTATTTCTTTCTCACCCTTCCTTATTTGATTAAAAGGGTCTTGTGTGGTGGAGTAGTAATCTTACTGTGCCCTATATAAAAATAAATGTTGTTTATGTGCATTATAAACTTTGATGTTTTTTGTTCGTAAGAACGATTCATGCATCATGAATGATTCACTCGTTCCTTCCTTCACCTCTTAGTCTAGAGTTAAGTAGTGAGTCTGGTTTGAGGAATGTAATCCGTCTTAGCTACTTTTTAGATTTTAATCAAATGGTCTTACTTGGATTAAATTGGTTTCCTACAGTATGGCTCGTGCCAAGATGACGCCCCGTAAGTCCACTGGACCCAAAGGAGTTCCTCATCACCAACTTGCCCCTAGAAATGATGGTGCTAGCAGTAGTAGTTCTAGGCCTAATCCCCAGGCAAAGATACAGAGAATTTCGGCAGAGTTAGCACAAGCTACTAGAGATAGGGCTTTGGATGCTATACAGGTAGGAGAATTACAGGATCAATTGAGGCGTCTCACCACCGCACACAGGAACTGCGAAAGCATGTTAGTTCGTATGGTGGAGGGACGAAATGAGGCTTGGCATAGGGAAAATGTAGCTAGAGCTAGAACTCATGAGCTAGAATTCTATGTAGAAGATTTAGAAGAACATAATACCTATCTACATGAGGAAATTCATAGGCTTAGCAATCTACTAAACCCGAATTATGAGCCTCAAGCTGATGTCATGGACCCCGGTGTCATCCTTGCCGATGATAACAAATCGAAAGAGGAAGAAGAAGAAGATCCTAAAGAATTAGTAATGATCAATGAAAGTGATGATGAAGGCGGTAATAATTCCGGAATGGATACCGAGTCTGAAGTTTGAAGTAATCATGGAAAAGAGTAGAGTTGTATAATAGTTAATTATGGTTAAGCTATGTATCTTGTTTTGGTACTTATAGGTTCTGGTGTTTATAGTAGTAAACCCTATGTAATGTGTCTAGAGTAAGCTTTTGTGCAATTCAATAAAGGCTTGTGAATAAAGTTTGGTTTGTTATGAGCAGATGCGTCGTACGCGGGGTTCGTATGTTCCTAGAACTTTGCAAGATGAGGATGGTATTCCAGATCCGCCACCAGTTCCAACAAATCTAGCTGATGCTATAACCGCACTTGTCAATGTGACAGCTGAAAATTCCCGTTTGCTTCATGAGATCGCTCTAAGTAATCAGAATCAGATGAAAGGAAACCGTGGTCGTCACCATAACAGATAGGAGGCTACATATGTTGACTTTATAGACACAAGACCACCAGTGTTCACCAAAGCAGATGAACCATTGGAGGCTGATGACTGGCTTCGAACCATGGAGCAGAAATTTGACCTTATTCTATGCACGGAGTATCAGAAACCTGTGTTTGCCGCCCAGCAACTTAGAGGAGTAGCAAGTGCTTGGTGGGCAAACTTAGTGGCTATGCAACCAGCTGGCATTCCAATAACTTGGGCTGAGTTCCGTACTGCCTTCAGAGCCCATTATATCCCTGAAGGAGTGATGGCGATGAAGCTAGATGAATTCCTTGCTTTGAAACAAGGAGATCAAACGGTGATGCAGTATGTGGGAAGATTCAATCACCTGTCACAATATGCATTCGAACATGTTAATACTGATGCCAAGAAGAAGAGGTGGTTTATGAGAGGTTTGAATACCAAGCTTATCAGGAACATATGCATAGTTGTCAAAGGTCGATGGACAGTGACAAGTGCATGTGGG
The DNA here is from genome assembly GCF_019320115.1 of Miscanthus floridulus. Lineage (NCBI taxonomy): Eukaryota > Viridiplantae > Streptophyta > Magnoliopsida > Poales > Poaceae > Miscanthus > Miscanthus floridulus. Next base: position 141,482,566 of record NC_089580.1, read on the forward strand.
TCCTATAATTTAGGAGGTTCTGCCATAGAGAAGCCCATGCAGGTTCTAGATACTCATGAAAGGGTGACTCGTAGGCGAGTAGTTAAGTTATACAAGGTAGTTTGGAGTAATTATAGTGATCGGGATGCAACATGGGAGCGGGAAGATTATCTAAAGGAAAATCATCTGACTTTCTATACTAAATGGTATGCTTTCCAAATCTTGGGACGAGATTTTTCTAAGGGGGGAGAGCTGTAACACCCTAGGTGTTTGGCTCCCACAAAATTGCATTTCATTTCATAAACATGTGCATCATCTACCTCATCATGTCATTGTTACTGAAACATGTATATGCAACATTTTCAATTATGTTTGTTTCATACTTGATTGCTTATGAATGGTAGTTAGTGCCACATGTAAATGCAACATGAGTTTCTCATACCTTGAAACATGGCAACATGGTAGTAATATGACAAGTTTAAAAATTACAACAAAGTCATGAAACAACTGAAACATGTATATGCAACATTAGAGTAAATTGAGTGTTTTGTTGTTTCATCACATGTGATACTTAGAAGTTGGTGTAGCACTTGTGTAGAGTGGTTAATTATGGTCTAATACACCTTAACTACACTTAGGGTAATTGATGGGACATTGTTCATGTGGACCAAAATGACTAAATTGCCCTCTAGGTGGAGGTTTGACTTTAGGATGACCTCTAGAGTGACTCTATTTGACTGATTAAAAAGTCCAACCTAGAGACCTTGCATGGATGTGCACCCTTTACCAAAGTTGTAGCCAATTTATCAAAGAACAAAAGTCTCAATATGACCATCTCATGAAAATGGCTAGAACATGCTCAAATAGGGCCCACAAGTCAGGTTTCCCTGCTGATTTCAGACTTAGAAAATTTTTTCAGTCAAAGTCCTGACTTACAGTTTCATGAGCCCCTCTTTGCGACCTTGTATCTCCCAATCCAGACCGAATTAGTCCAAGCCCCAATTGACAATGTTGTAGTACTCCTGTAGCTCTACAAATTTGTTGTTACTACCTACCGTTAACCCGGGCTGGATTACGAGCTATGAGGTGATGAAATGGTGCTGTCAGTCGTGCCACCGGACCTCGATTCAGCCGTTTCAGAAAATGTTCAGAGAACGCTGTGGCTGACCGGTTCAGAGGCTATCCACCGCGTGGCGTGCATGCTCTGCTAGCACCTCCACGTCGCGCGCCCGTGCTCCCAGATGAAAGCCAAGCCAGCGCCTCGCTCACTCCCTCTTCCTCTCGCCATTTTCCCCTCTGCCGTTCTCTTCCACACGAGCGCGGTGACTGGGAACACCGTGACGCCGCCGAGCCAAATCACCTAACCAAGCGCCATTGTTCGATTCCCCTAAACCTCAGCACCACCGTGAGCTCCTCCACGTCCTCGACCTCACCGAAACCTCGTCCTCGCCTCAGGTAGGGCTCACCGTGAAGGCGGCTCCACCGGGTCATCATGTCCGCCGCCGGCCGAGCTCGCACGTGGCTATGCTGCTCGAGCCTCTTACTGCCCCCTCTTTCCCTTGCTTTTGGTCCAGTGAGTGATGCTGATGCTCGTAGGGTAGACCATTAGGGCCGTGATGCCGTCGGCTCGCCAGAGCTGGCCAACCCGCGGCCGTGCGCCGCCATGGCCGTCGCCATTCCCCCTAGCCACCAAAATTACTGTGATTAATGGTACCCCTAGGTGCGCATGGGTGAGGTGAACACGCTGGTACCCGTGGCCTCGCCGGAGCTACCACCGGCGGCGAGCTGCCGTCGTCGTTCTTCTTCCCTCCCCTGTCTTTCTCTCTGACTAGCGGGGCCCGCTTGTCAGCAGCCGCGCGCAGGCGGGAGCCGACCTTGGGCCGCGCCGTGTTTCTGGGCCACGTTGAGTGTGCTGGCGTGCGCGTCGCGGGCCGCAGTGGCTTTCCGGGCTGGCCCAGCAGTAGTGGATAGGGTTTCCAATTTGTTTCGTTTTATTCTTTTTCACAGATTTGAGTACAAATTCAAAAATGTATATCTCTTGGTTGGTAGATCCAAATGATGTGGTTCCAATTTTGTTGAGTTCCTGGTAATGTCTAGTTTATATTAAAAATATAATTTATGACATGTTCTATTATGAAAAATGGAGTTGCTAATTATCTCTTTTAATCATGTGGGAAATAGGGGTAATTATATCTTTTTTCTGTGTAGCTCCAAATGGCATGAAACTTTTATTGTGTATTGCTCATACCATGAATAGCTTGTAGTTAAATTTTCATACACTTTGGACACTGTATGTAGGAGTTATGTAATTCTCTTGTTTGCATGAATGGATCTTGTGTGAATTTTCATAATTTTTCTATAGATCCAGTAAAGGTAAAATTTGGTGAGTGCTATTCTTATGCTAGAATGATACTAGGAAAAATGTGAAATCTGTTGCTTGACACTTTTCAATAGGGTTTCCTAATTATGGTAGAAATAGACCTGCCATCTGTTATTTTTGATACAGCAACTTCTGCTTGTCCAATTGCTTTGAAATTTTTATGGTAGTCTATGTGAAGCATGAGGTAGCTACTGTAATTTTTGTAGATTTTTCTGTATAGTTTTACTATATGTTGCTTTAATCACGTAATTAACTAAATAAATTAGAAAAGGACATTAAATAATTTATTTAGAAGTTGGCACTATACTTTCTGATGTTTCTCTGGTATGCACAACCAGTTGGTAAACTTGGTTTGGTCCAATTATGCTTTTGCATCATCACTAAATATTTAATTTAGTAAACCTGCCATTTCTGGACAGATTCTATGTTTACTTGAATTCGAATTGGTTAACGTAAGAATCATGCTTTGATGTTTATAAATGATTTGTAGAGAATTTCATAAGCTTTCCAGAATGTCCTCTTGCAAGTCATTTGAATTTGTAGAACTCTTGTTGTGATTGAATTAAGGAACTGCTCGTTTGCATATGAAACCTTAACTGTTGATTTAAGTATGCCTTTACTATTCCTAAGCTTATGGTAATATTCCTAGGTGTTAGGCCTTTAACTGAAGATGATCATCTTTATCTTAGGTTATGCAAGTTAGGTAAGTTGATCTTGTTCTTCGAGTTAAGTTAGATACATGTTTTAAAGTGATTTGAATAGAGCTATTCTTAATCGGTAAACGAGTGTCCAGAGATGTTTTCATTAAATACTTACTGTTGTCCATTCATCATGAGCATCATGTCATTCCTTATGCATCCATGATATTTATCTTGTGCATCTGCATCCAATAGGTGTACCGGAAGGAGTGACACTGCTGGAATTCGAGGAACCAAGCGGGGAGCAGCAGCAGCCAACACCGGAGGTTCAGGAGGTGCAGCCCTCGGGAGAAGTGCCAAACGAGGTCGCCGTTGAGTGCCCGGATCACCGTCCGTGCAACTTTGTGAAAGGCAAGCCCCGGAGCATATTAAGCCTCTTAACTTCTGAAATGCAATTAAAGTATTATTGTTACATATATATTGTTACATTAAGTTTAGGTGTTGGATGCAAACACTTGCTGCATTGGTTATCCAATCCTTATCCAGATATTGATACCCTGAATCCTATGTAGCTCAGGCTCATGTAGTGCTTAGCCCTGCTTAAACGTGGTAGAAGTCAGGAGATTTCCTGTCACCTGCGAGCTATAGGGATATACATATGGCACGGTTGGCTATATTTGCTATCGTGGAAAAGAACCTGTCTTAATTTAAATTGAAGACCGGGCGGAGGCTTGCCGGCTTGTAGTGACTCTGTCTGTGTCGCTTAAGGACTGCATCTTGGAGCCTTTCCTGTTCATGTTGAACGCATGCCTCTCTCTTAGTTGGTCGGGTCTAGAGACCGACCACGAAGCTGAGTAGCTCACCTCAGGCCGGGAGTCGATAAGTATAAAGTACGCCTCGGAAGGGAGCCGTAGGCGTGAGTCCAAGGGCAGGTGATTTAAAAGTCCTGATCGTCCTGGCAGAAGGGTAATCCCTGAGAGTGCTGGCGCTGATCGAACCCGCGAATTTGGTTCCTGAGTTGTCCAAAAGGTGACCCACGGCTACCCTTGCAACGTATGCCAGGGTGAGAGTTAGGAATACCCCCTCAGCTGAGTTGTAATTTGATTTGAGTCGCCATCTCTCACCGGTTAGTGAGAACTTGACGGGCTTATCTCTAAAGTAGATACACTAAATGACATAATGGTTTAGGAAGGATGGTATGATGATGACTGCCTTATTATACCTGCTATGGTTAATATTGTTTGCTCCTAATAAGTGAGTGCTCTAGTACATGTGCTAATCTAGTGGACATGTAAATGATGATAAACTTGATGCTAAGTTTAAATTGGTCACTATATTCATAAGCTCTTTTATGCAACTGCGTCAAGCTAGCCCACCTCATAAGCCTTGCATGACCCTTGGTGTCCTTTATTTCTGGTTTTGACGGGTAAGTCTAGCTGAGTACCTTCCCGTACTCAGGGTTTATCTCCCACCTGTTGCAGATGACCAGTTCTACTTTGGTTGCTGCAAGTATTGCCTTCTCCCGGCTGGGGATGAAGACTAGACCGTTTGCGTGGTCTCTCCTACTTCTCGTACCTGAAGATGCTTTTGGTGGGACATGACTAAGATCTGGCAATGTATTTGAAACTATGAAGTTATGTACTAAACTATGTTGCTTCCGTAAATTTGAACTTGGTTTGTAATATTTTATTTGAACTCTGATGGATGTAATCCGGATGCCACTTGTGAAATATTGTAACGAATGATGTGTTGCGTTGAATCACTACGGTCTTGGTTTGTATGTCGGGAGTTGTTTGAAGTCCTTCGTGATTTCCAGACTACCGGGATTATGGGAGCTTAAGTACAGGAATTTAATCACTTCGGTGATTGTTTTTGTACTTACGTTCTTATAATTTGGTCGGTTCTATTACAGCTATCAAGCAGATGTGAGTTAGAGGGCTCCCAAGCACTCTTAAGCATGGACACAAAGTCCCCTAGGTGCTCCCCCCACAGCCATGGTTGAAACCACCTTCTATTTATAGCCTCCATGAAAATAGAGCCGTTGTACCCCTTCACTGAGCACAGCTCGGGGCGACTGGACGCTCTGGTCAGATCGACCGGATGCACCCTGCCAGCGTCCGGTCAACGGATGCACGCCATGTGTCGCCTCCGTTCAACCTCAGTCGCTTGATCTCAACGGTCAAGTGATGATTGGACGCAGCACAGTGCCAAGACTGGACGCACTATAGTGAATGACCGGACACAGGACCCAGCGTCCGGTTACTTCGAGTAAGGTTCCAGTCATGATCGGACGCGTCCGGTTGGTCACGATCGGACGCAGCATCAGTGTCCGGTCGGTTCTCCTCTTCTTTGTGCTGCCACGTCAGTGGGACCGGACGCTGAACAGTGTTTAGCCAGAGTCCGGTCGCCTGCATCCGGTCAAGAGACCAAGGGCGGCCTTCACTGCGCGCCACTGACCGGACGTAGGACCCAACGTTCGGTCACTGCGTGACCGGCGTCCGATGCACTCTGTGAAACCCTGTCTTTTCTATACAGGGCGCCAGTGGCATCGTCGGACTAGCTGCACTCTATGGGCGAACACTCCACCGGTGAAGTTTCAAACCCTTGCTCCAAAGTGCTAAACACAATGTGTATCACCTTTCGCCTCCGTGTCTTCACCGAGTTGATCCACATCAACTCCAACTTCTTCTCTTTTGCAAATGTGCCAACACCACCATGTGTATGTGTGTTAGCTTTTCACAAACATTTTCCAAAGGATTAGCCACTCAACTTGTCACGCCACTCGATCCTAGCGACGATGCAAAGTTAGATCACTCGAGTGGCACTAGATGATCGATATGCAGACAAGTTTGCCCCTCTTGATAGTATGGCCATCTATCCTAAACCCGGTCATCAACTTCTCTACACACCTATGACCGGTGAAATGAAATGCCCTAGGTTATACCTTTGTCTTGCGCATTCCATTTCATCTCCTCCAATGTCGATGTAACACATGCACCAACATGATCAACAATGGTATGATCCACTTAATATCATCACGTGATCATATTGGTTCATCGATCTTGACTTCACTTGCTTTTCACTGTTGCCTTCGTCTATCGGCGTCAAGTCTTGCTCAAGCTTCACTGCCACGAGGTCCATCGCTCCAAAGCCTTCAACTTGCCCTTCACGCTTGCAACCGGTCCATCAAGCCAAGTCATGTCTTGATCTTCTCCACCTTGATCACATGACTCAATGTCATGTCTCATGTGTAATGAGCTCCTTCATCATCACATGTGTGAGCTTTGCAACATCTCCGAGCCATTTCCACCTTCATGGCATATGTTGCTCACACACATGTACCTATGGACTAATCACCTGTGTATCTCATATAAACACAATTAGTCCACCTAGGTTGTCACTCAATTACCAAAACCACACAAGGACCTTTCACTCGAGCTACCAACAAGAGCTGAAACATGGCATAACTGTCTAGCTAAATTGCGTGGAATTAATTGGCTAACAAAGCATCGTCGCACTGTTTTCAAACTTGAAAATCTCTCAAGTCTTGACTAAACTTGATTTCCAAGTTGCATTTATATGCTAGTAGAAATGTTAGCTAGCAATGTCATTTTCCCACCGCGAGTATTTCATTGCTATCTACAAGGTTCCTACTCCGAACTTTATTTCAGTGCCATGTATAAATTTCATAGTATTTTTGTCCAATAAAAATTAGCTTTAAACCCTACTTGATATTCATGAGTGGTGTAATAGCTTCTCATTCAACACACATTTTTTTATATCAACCATCTAAAGTTACAAAAGGTTATCTACCCCATTTGCTCATCATTTCTACCTAAGCGCTATACACCAGTCGTATTTTGTTTTTATTTGCAGAATTTATTTTTCCTATCATATGCGTTTTAACTTGTTAGCCCGAAAACTTGCTTTGCTACCCTCGCCCCCCCCCCCCCCCCCCCCCCCCCCCCCCCCCCCCCGAGGCCTTAACATCAGAGCTAGGTAAGCTCGTAACACCAGAGATGTTACAATAACCCACCAACCCATCATAACACATATGGATTGAGATAGGTACATAAGCATCCAAACAAGCTCTTAGGAAGAAATAATACCGCATACGCTTCCGATATTTTCTGTGCTGCTCGACTGCTCCCATCAAAATCCATGTAAAGGGCATCTGGAATGTCTTTTGGTTCTAAACCGTTTGGGGCTCTATATTTTCAAATACTCCATCGAATTTAAAATATATTTCATTTTGGAATTCCGACAAGTCAATGTTTTGAAAATTCAATCACCGGCCTAGATAGAAGCAAGTAAGTCAATATTGTCATTAAGATATATGATTCTGGATTCACCATCAGAATACTTTGTTTGCTAATGAAAGTTTTACTCTTTAGACATTTTTTTTTTTTGGACAGAAGGCTTCTTCCAGCTTCATGGAGACCAAAAACAGGGTGCTGGGGTTACCAGCTATTACAGGATAGAGTTGATGTTCCAGAATCAGGCCGCACATCACACATCATAAAGACGAGCCCAAACCCACTCTTAAGTTATTATAAGAAAAAAAAATCCACTCTAAGCGGCTTCACTTTTTTGAGGATATGGGAAAACATAGAATTTTTTAGATAATTAAAATAAAATCGACTTCATCTCTTATGACTAAGAGAATAAGATCACTTACTACAAACTTATGAAGCAACAAATAAATGCCATTCAAAACTCAATTCTAGCATTGGCCATCCAAAGGATGTCAGGATGACCTTTTTTTTGTCCAGCTCCTTTTCTCTCTCTCTTTGTATGTACCATACGCGAAATTTTTGGTAGTACTACTTTTTTAAAAAAAATAAAAATAGATCAGTAGGGTCCTTCCTCTCCTATTTGGCTATTTCTTAGGGAAAAAATGATCTTACAATTACAAGCATGCTATTACACGGCCTACAAGAAAACGTAATTGTCTTTGTTCGTTGTTAACTTCAACCATTTCACATAGTTGTAGGGAAGAATATAAGTACTCCCTCCGTTCCTTGTTTTTTTTTCCGATCACACAAAAGATTTTCGCATCTTTGTATTATTATGGTAGATAATAAGTATCTTAGCGGCGCCCTAAGGGTCAAAAAAGTTTGTACATGAACACTAGGACCAATGGATAGAGGCCGGCCGGCTCATTCACCTCTCTTTCTCCTCTTCTATTTTTTCTTGTCCCTCTTTCAATTTGAAGGAAGTCAGAGAAGTTTCACGTAGTAAGGAAAAAGACAAAGACAGACTTACATTTTCAAACTGAGGAAGTAGACGGCAACACAGCAGAGTAGATACAACGGTCTATATGACCTTCATGCAAGCAATACTCGATCGGTAAAAGAAAGCAAGCATGGATACAACACACGGCCCACGAAGAGTCTGAGTTTATTCCCTGAGGAAAAGGCTCAGCCCACCACTACGGCCCTGTTGAAGATCCAGCTGAACCGGGCCATGCCGGGCTCCCCGCGGGCCGCCCTCCGGTGCGCCAGCTCCTCCATCCGCCGGATCTTGGGCGCCAGCCCGCACACGTACTCCTGCGCGCGGCGGCCCTCGCCGGACAGGCCCCCGAGGTCCGCCACCCGCCACCGCCGCACGAAGTGCTCCACCATGTCGCCGTAGTCGCTCGCCGTGTACACGCCGGCGCGCTGCGCCACCGCGGAGAACCGCGAGAACAGGCTGTCGCCGCCGCCGTCGCCGTCGCCGTCGCCGAGGCCGTCCGACATGAGCAGGCCCGGCATGGTGACCTTCCCGAGCATGACGTAGGCCAGTGCGCGCACCATGCCGTCCGGGTCCACGTCGAAGAGCTCGGCGCTCGCCCTGGTGTACGCGGCCTCGTGCCGCCTCTCGTCGGCGGCCACCACGCCGCAGATCTTGGAGAGCGTGCGGTCGCCGTGCTTCACCGCGAGCCTCGCCGTGTGGCCGTGCGAGATGAAGGTGGCGCGCTCCTGGAACGAGGCGTAGATGATGCTGTGGTAGGGGCTCTTGGGCATCAGCATTTCCTTTAATTTTTTGAATGCATGGTTATTAATCAGTCGTTTAATCAGTTTAATTTTGAACATGAACATGCACGCGCACGCACGTATACGTACCATGCCGTTGCGGAGGAGGTGGTGGATGGTGACCTCCACCTGGCGCATGTCGACGCGGCCGGTGAGGTAGAGGTAGCGGTTGAGGAGGTCGCCGTGGCGGTTCTCCTCGGCGGTCCAGCCGCGCAGCCAGCGCGCCCAGGGGAGGGCGCTGGCCCCCGTGTCGTCGCCGACGCCCTCGGTGCGGTTGAACATGCTCTGGTACGTGGGCAGCGCCTCCTCCGTCACCATGTTGCCCACCAGGCACACGAGCACGTCGTCAGGAAGGCACGCCGCGGCGGCCCGCAGCTCGGCCAGCTCCTCCGTGAACGCCTTGTTGGCCTCCGAGCCGGCCGCCGCGGAGCGCGGCAGGTAGTCGTGCGGCTGCCAGGCGGACTCCACGGGCGTGAGCAGCGGGAGCATGTTCTCCGCCACCCACCCGTTGAGCGACCGGATGGCCTCCACCTGCTCCCGCGGCACCGGCGGCCACTCCAACTCCGAGCTGCTGTCGACCGGAGCCGAGGTGGCTGATGAGGCGGCCGCGCTCCATCTCCCTGCCACGCCTCTGCTGCAGCTGGATGATGAGCATGCACGCAGTGCGTGCACACTAGCAGGCGCCGGCATTGCACCCGGCCAAGAAATCGATCAGTACGTTCAGTTCGTTTGCGTGTTAACCTAACCAGTAGGCAGTAGCCAACCAAGCTAATTAAATTTCAGTGGCAACAATACTCATAGGTCTGGTTTAGATTGCAAGTTTTTTCACTCTTTCTCCATCACGTCAAATTTTTGAACACATGTATGGAGTATTAAATGTAGATAAAAAAATAACTAATTACACAGTTTGATTGTAAATTACGAGGCGAATCTTTTGAGCCTAGTTAGGCCATGATTGGACAATAATTGTCAAATACAAACGAAAGTGCTACGGTGCCAAATACTAGCACTTTCGTTTGTATTTGACAATTATTGTTCAATCATGGCCTAACTAGGCTCAAAAGATTCGTCTCGTAATTTACAATCAAACTGTGTAATTAGTTATTTTTTTATCTACATTTAATACTCCATGCATATGTCTAAAGATTTGATGTGATGAAGAAAGAGTAAAAAAACTTATAATCTAAACGAGACCCTATGTATAGGAGTACCTGGGTTGCGCAGGGGATAGAAGCCTGAGTGCTCCTCCGCTCGAGTAGTTGTTCCAGCTCAAGGAGCCGAGCTTCACTGTCACCACTGTTGCCAGCCCTTCCGACGCCATCATTTCTAGCTAGCTCTTGCTGCTTTTTGGCGAAGTGTGATGGATTGCCCGAAGATGCCTGCGTTGGCACCTCTATATATACTATGGACATGTAGGCCTGTTTGGCTTCGCAGAGCTCTAGCTCCATTAAAAAAACGGCTCCGGCTCAAGCTCCTTATGTATTCGTACTTGTCCACCTCTATTTTTATTTCTAAAAAGAAATATTTTATCATAGTCATCGAGATTCTGTACTCTATACCTATTTTTTCCGCACCGTGTTATCTCTATCCCATACTCTATACCCACTATTCCATATTTTATTCCACTCCTTCCCTCTTTCTCTCTTCGCGCTACAGTATTGCTACAGTATTTACCGTTCTCTCTCACGTGTGTCTGTGGAGTTTTTCTGTGCAGCCGGTACGCTCCCGGGCCATTTCTAAGGATCTTCTGCAGGCTGGCGAGACCAAAAGTTCAGCCGGTCGTGCATACTATGCTTGTGACAGTCCTACTCGGTACTCACCGTATGCATCACTAACTTGCTTCAGAACTAGACTAACCCGGTCTACTCCCTTGCTATCCCCAGCCACGAACACACAGGACTCAGGCTCTATCGTCTCCCCAGGCAGTTCCACCCAAGGGGAACACTTCTCTGCGCACACAGGGTTCTCTACAAACGCCACTATCAAGGCTAACACGAGAACAACACACGCAGAGGTTTCTCCTCTAGGGTCCCTAGCATAGAGACATCGCCCCATATGAACGAGCTTAAAGGAAGGCAGGGATTCAAATGGAAAAGCTTAATTCATTTCCACAGAGCAAGCTTACATACGGCTTTCCCTTTCGGGAAACCCCAAGCACTTAGCACAAACCTTAGGGATTACCTTACAAGCTCAGGATGATCACGGGGACCTCCTTTATTCTCTAATTTATAAAGTGGAGTGATACAACGGTAGTGGGTGATTACTATTCGTGGTGGATGATTCTCAGAGAGCTTCTGAGATCATGTCTTCATGTGTATGTGTGTGGGTGTGGAGTTGGTGGAGTGGGTGGTGGATGAGAGTGGGTGTCTGAGGCTTCGGTGGTTGTCTTCTGCTTGAGCATTCGATGATGAATGAATGCGCCCGGCGTCCCGCTTTATAGCATGGAGGGAGCGTCCTTCGTGCTTATCTTCTGGAGTTCCTTCGAGGCGAAGCTTCAATTATTTAATTGAGGAGCCTTCTTGCTTAAGGAAGCGGCCGACGTCTTCAATTATTATACTTTACTGTTGCCTGGACAGCTGGACAGAGAATAATTGTCCTAGCTACAGTAGTACAGTAGAGTGACTGTATATTCCTTTTGCGCTATCCTCCATCGCACGCAGATAGTATCCTTCTGAATATTCTTTGGTATGGTCTTCCACGCCCGAATGATTGATGTTGCAAACATCAAATCAAGGATAGGCATGCAGTATTATCTCCATGGCATGTGGCATGCGGTATTATCTCCATGGCATGTATTATTTTTATCTCTTCCCCCGGACAAATTGTTGATAAACCTTATCAACATAAGGGGTATATTTCTTGTATGACTATATTGTTATTGAACTGAGTCTATATTGACTCTTCAATATTTTCTTCGTTGTCCACTTCTTCAGGTTGCCATATTTCATACCAGGACAACAATTCACGATATTCTTTTCGTAATTGGCATTCTTTGCCATAACTTGGCTTTATTAATCTGCCAACTTCTCTTTGTATTATACTATATCTTCCATAGTATTCTCTCAAGAATACTTTTATTATTTTATTTTGGTACATCATATAATATTCAGGAGCAAACTTGGTATTTCCTTCTAATTCTTTTGCTTCACTGAAAATTCTCCAATTATCATGGTTCGTGTCTTTTACGAACAACTCTTCATAATTTTGCCATGAGTCTGAATTCCATGTAGTAGGAAATTTGTATGATCCCTTTGTAATATATATATCATGGCATGCTGGTCTTATTGGTTGTGTAAATTTTGGGGGATTAGAACAAAACTTAATTTTGTATCTACCTTGAATGCATGCTAATTTCTTACAAGCTTCTTTGATAGCTATTCCAAGGTCTGATTGGAGTATCTCTTCAAGTGTACCATATATATCATGAACTAATCCATGATCAATAATAGTCTGCAAAGATATATCATCTCCAATATTTCTTTGTATACTTCTGAAATATTTCAAATTTATATCAGCCTTCAATATTAAGAATCTTTGATGAGGCTTAACAATTAATTTATCATCAAAATGAAGTAAAGGAAAAGTATTTGCATTCACAATTATTCCTAGATGTCTTTCTTTACCTTGGTATAATTTCATAAAGTATTTTTGTATATCATGAAAGGTTTTGTAATGCCTTTCAGCATATTTCTTCCAAACTATATCTTTAACATCACGGGTAAAGTATGACAAAGTTTGTTCAGTCTTAAAACTTAATCTAGGAATGAGAAACTCTTGTGGAATATTATTTAAATATTTGTTTCTTTTTTCCTCTAGAATTACTTTCTTTTCTGATTGCACTTTATTTTCTTCATATATTATTTTAGCTTCTAAATTCTTTTTCATATTGCTTTGCTGTTTTAAACATGACATGCATGCTTGTCTTAAGCATAGCCTACATGTTGCTCTTTCTGCTGGATCTTGATAATATATGCAAAATACACATTTTATATTAGGATCGCCTTTTTTATGATCCCACTTGTGTTCATAGTTTATTTGGTCCATCATTTCTATTTTTAATCCTGCTAACTCATCAATTAAATCTAACTCTTCATCACTTGATTCTTTTTCTTCATCATATTCTATTTCATCTGTCTCTATAATTGAATATATTGATTCATCGTCCATTATATCATCATCACAGACTAAGATATTTTCATTCACACTATCTATTATTTGAACCTTTTCTTGTTCTTCTTGCTTATTGGAATACCTTTTCTTGTCTTTGTTAGGACATGTTTTGCTTAAGTGATCAGGAGAGTTGCAAATAAAGCATCTACATGAACTATCATAATTTTTTCTAGGATTATATCTTCTTACATTCCTTTTGTGGAGGAATGGTGCTCTATTGTCTGATCTTCTAAGGAAATAACGTCTCTTTGTCTTTACATTTCCTTTCTTATAATTCTTAGGATATTTTTTATTTCTAGATCTCTCTTCTCCATATGTCAATGGTATTTGAACTATTTTATTGCAGAAATTATAATCTGATTGCTTCATTGATCTTTGGGCTTGTATATTCGTGCATATTTTTCTTAACTGTTTGAAAACGAATGTTATAGCCTGAGAGATATTATATTCTTTACCAATAGTTTCCTTTTTATATTCTTCTAATATCATAGAACCTAAAGGCTCTGGTAATTTATTAAAATATTTTTCTACTATACCTTGGTTATAGCCTTGCTTGGCAGTAGTAGCATTATACAAATAGTGTTGAGAAAATTCTTTTATTCCTTTCCAGCTTGTCAGTGACAATTTTTCTATTTCTTTTAATCTTTCATTCTGTAAAATAGTAAATCCTAATTCAGGATCTTCACCTATTACAATGCTTGATATGATATTTGCAAAATTATATGGATTACTACCAGCCATTTTTAATTGGGCATAATGGTTAGGGAAAGCTTCTACCCATTGTTCCCATAAAACTTTGACTGATTCACCTAAAAATGTTTCTAAATATGTAATCATATCTTCTACTCTATTTCCAATATTATGCTGATTTTGTATATACTTTTGGACTATCAATCCTTTCCATATGCTAATTATATTTGACCAATCTATAGGATCATGTGCTGCTAAATTTAGTATAGCACCATCACTTTTATAATTCTGGAATTGCACCTTCTTTTCAAATTCTCTTCTTTTTGAACCCATATGCTTATATTGTCCAGGTATATATCTATATGCAGGTTCTTTTTCTGGAGGCCAAGTTCCTGGTTGTCTAGTTGGTCTCTCACTTTCTCCTTCTATCTTTATTTCAGGACCTCGTCTTCTTTTTGATGTACTTGGATCTATTTCCATTGCTTCTATGGCATTATTTTTAGGTAACTCTTTATTTTCTAAGGGGTTTATGAGAGTTATTGAGTTATTACTGCATATCTCAATTGTATCTTCATCCTCTTCTTCATAGCTTTCTAGGAAGAGCTTATTATTAATTTCCCATTGCTCATCTTCGCTTATATCATTATCTTCTATGTCATTTATCTTATCCTTGCTATGTTCTAATTCTTTTTGGACTTCTTTTACCCTGTTATCTATTTGTTTTGACACAAAGTCATTTTTCTTTATTGGAATGCTAAGTTTCTTAGCATTTAATTCTCTATCTTTCTTGATATTTTCAAGTCTACATATTTCTCGTCTAAAGTAGAGTTCCCTTTCTCTTATAGCAGCCCATTTGCATATCATGGAGGTTTTATATTCATCATGAATTTTGCTTAGCTTTTGCTTATAATGATTTATTTCATTATCTATATCTAATTTTTCCATAAATTCACATATGCTATGCCTTCTATTTTCTTCTACTTTTGACTCTGAACTGGATGCTTCTAAATCATCTAAACTTTGTTCTTTATAATCTACAAACCTAATACTAGTCAACCCTCTATTATTTTCATAGCTTATGTAATCTTTAGGTTGTTTTAAAATTTTTGGTTCTATTAATGAGCTTATATTCCATTCTTCTCCTGCTCTTTCTTCAGAACTTATTTTAAGAGGACTCATAAATTTTATTCCTTTAGATTGCATACTTTCTACAATATTATTCACATTTACCTTATATCTGGTTCCACTTCTATTGGTTAACCTTCCTATAAATTCTATGCTTACTAATAAATTCGTTCCTTTAAATTCTTCATATCCTTTAGTTTGAAATCCGAATGCCATCTTATCTATAAATTCTTTAACTGGCATTATTAAGTCTGGAGCTATATATGTTATCAACATATTTTCATTCATATCACCTTCTAAAAATCCTAATGCTGCTTTATTTATTGAGTCCCATCTTTTATCTAATAAAGTTATTAGAACCTTGGTTCCTAATTTTTTCCTTGTCATTCCTTTAATTCCAATTATATACATTCCCTGATGTATATATTTATACCCTGAATATTTTAAAGCATTCTCAAATTGTTTACTAACAATTCTTAGCAGAACTGGTTCTGTTAATACACTTAATTCTACTTCTCTAGATATTCTATATAATCCATTTTTATTTTCAAACCATCCCATTTGATATATTTGTTGAGGCCTTATTTTTCTCAAAGTATCTTTCTGATATCTTTCAAGATCTCTTTCTAAGTCTATCACTTCTTCTAAGGTTTCAATATCCTCACATCCTCCTTTTAGTTTATCTTTAAAACTTAGAGGTCTTATGTCTTTATTTACTAGCTGGAGTGACTTATCTCTCCTAGACAGGCTCTCAAATACTTCCATCTTTCTGAATTTAAAGATCTAGTGGACTCAACTATTCCTGCTGATGATAACACAATTTCTTTGTTATGCTCAACAATATTATTATAAGTTTTCTTATATAGGAAAGTTATATCTTTTTTAATATAATCACTATTCTGGTTAATTTTACCTAGAGAAACTTTATTTTCTTCTAAAATTTGTAAAGCTAAATCTAATTTATTATTAGTAGCTGAATATTGCTCTTGAAGGTGCTTATGTCCCTTTTGCAACTTATCAAATTTTAGTTCTAGGTCGTCTTGCCTCTTTCCCCAAGATATGTAAAAGTTATGTATCAAATCAACTATTAAATTTATCTGTCCGTGAGATGTATGCCAAGTATGTTCTTCAGAACTATTTAATCTACACCTTATATTTATATTCTCTTTAGTAGTGACTGTCTTTCCTGTATTCACTTCCAAATTTAAATAATGTAACTTTTCAATCTTCAACAGATTATATTAAATCCCTTAAATTCAAAATATAATAACCAGGCTCTGATACCAATACGAAAAGGGGTACCTTCTAAAGAGAAGCAAACTCGGAACTCAAATTCAAAATTTTAAAATTCTTGAGTTACTATTCACAGCACTATTCAAATTCAGATTCACTATTCAAATTCGCGGCTACTATTCAAATTCGGGATATGAACAGTACCCGAGCACTCACCGGGAGTGGCTCAACCACTTCACTATTCAAGGCAAGTGTCGCTTTCAATCTCAAATATTTTATGCACGCTGGATGAGCGAGCGCTCAATTAGTGAATATAAATATTGATATGTCGCTTTCGCGCGTGAATATTTTATTGACTCTGGCTGAGCGAGCGAGTGATTAGCGAATATAAATATTGATATGTCGCTTTCGCGATTAGCTAATCTTGTGCTTAGTGAATATGCTTATGCGGATTATTTCTAAGGATCTTCTGTAGGCTGGCGAGACCAAAAGTTCAGCCGGTCGTGCGTACTATGCTTGATATGTCGCTTTCGCGCATGAATATTTTATTGACTCTGGCTGAGCGAGCGAGTGATTAGCGAATATAAATATCGATATGTCGCTTTCGCGATTAGCTAATCTTGTGCTTAGTGAATATGCTTATGCGGATTATTTCTAAGGATCTTCTGCAGGCTGGCGAGACCTAAAATTCAGCCGGTCGTGCGTACTATGCTTGTGACAGTCCTACTCGGTACTCACCGTATGCATCACTAACTTGCTTCAGAACTAGACTAACCCGGTCTACTCCCTTGCTATCCCCAGCCACGAACATATAGGACTCAGGCTCTATCGTCTCCCCAGGCAGTTCCACCCAAGGGGAACACTTCTCTGCGCACACAGGGTTCTCTACAAACGCCGCTACCAGGGCTAACACGAGAACAACACACGTAGAGGTTTCTCCTCTAGGGTCCCTAGCATAGAGACATTGCCCCATATGAACGAGCTTAAAGGAAGGCAGGGATTCAAATAGGAAAGCTTAATTCATTTCCACAGAGCAAGCTTACATACGGCTTTCCCTTTCGGGAAACCCCAAGCACTTAGCACAAACCTTAGGGATTACCTTACAAGCTCAGGATGATCACGGGGACCTCCTTTATTCTCTAATTTACAAAGGTGGAATGATACAGCGGTGGTGTGTGATTACTATTATTCGTGGATGATTCTCAGAATGCTCCTGAGATCATGTCTTCATGTGTATGTGTGTGGGTGTGGAGTTGGTGGAGTGGGTGGTGGATGAGAGTGGGTGTCTGAGGCTTCGGTATGATTGATGTTGCAAACATCAAATCAAGGATAGGCATGCGGTATTAACTCCGTGGCATGTATCTCTTCCCCCGGACAAATTGTTGATAAACCTTATCAACATAAAGAGTATATTTCTTGTATGTACATATATTGATATTGAACTAAGTCTATATTGACTCTTCAATATTTTCTTCGTTGTCCACTTCTTCAAGTTGCTATATTTTATACCAGGACAACAACTCATGATATTCTTTTCATCATATTGAAATCTAATATTCTGGTCTTTGTCCATGACCACGGATATCCAACATTTCATCATCATTATCATCGTCATCAGATATCTGTATATTCATTTTTGAGTCATAGTCTTTCTTAATATTTTCTTCATAGTCTTTCCTTATATTTTCAAATTTTTCATTTATTTCATGTCTTACTTCTTGTAAGACTTCTTCTTTTATATCTTTCTTCAATAAAGAACTTCTTGCTTCAAGTCTTTCTTTTATTTTTTTCTCAAGAACTTCTTCATTCAATGATTCTGTGTCTCTTTTCACAACATCTTTATATGTGGATACCCTTGAAGGTGCTTCTTCTCTTATATTAATACCTAGCAAATTTATCTTCACTTCTTTTGCCCTTTTATATTTTTGAATATAATCTTTTGCTGCTGGTTCTATGAAATAATTTATTCCCAAAATGCTTCTTGCATATGAGAGAGCTTGATCAATATCTGAATATTTTTTCCATGATACACCTCCATCATTTTCTCTTTCTACCTGTTGAGCTATAATTGATTCGAATGTTACATATATTCCGGGTGTCTTTCCCCTATATATAACATATATGGGTCTTTTCTCTATATTGGCAGATGATTCTTTCGGTTGTATCTTTTCATTGATCATATGAAAATATTCAGCCAAACTATTTAATATTGCTAGCATATATCCTTTATCTTCTCTTTTATTATTATATTGGAACCAAAAATTGTCTAGAATGCATTCTTGTATATCATCTAGAACAATATGGTCTCTAGGTTTGAATTTATAAGTATTCGGCGGAAATATTCTTAACTTATTTTCAGTTTCGAAATTGAAACATTCACCCCCAATGGGGCTTGTTCCTCTCTTCATTCCTGCAAAATAGAAGATCATGAAAATATATCAGGCAATGTATTATCTTTGCCTTTTATATGCTCAAATATTACTTTATATCCGTTTCCAGTAATAATATCTTCAAATAAAACCCATCTTCTAGTTGAACTTTTCTTACTATTTACTTTATTATAGTATCTACATATAGCTTCACAGTCTGTCCTAACTGTGAACTCTTTAAATCCTAGATATAGTCTAAAAGCATTTATTGCATTTATAACAGTCAAAATTTCTCTATCCGTATTGTTTATTGCTTTTAACTTATATTTTCCTGAAGCATACCTACATATTTGTTCTTCTAACTTTGGAGAATATTTATGTGGTTTTTGCTTTAATATTGCACCCCATCCTAACTTGGATGCATCTGTTTCTATAATGAAATAGTTATCATCTAAAGGTAACTCTAGGGGTTTTAAACCTTTGACTCTTTCTTTAATAGTTCTTACTAACTTTATATCTTCAGAATTAAAATGTTTTTGCCCATTTTTTCTTAATTTTGCATACAATGGACCAGCTAACTTAGCTAAATTTTCAATATAATTTCTAGCATAATTGACTATTCCTAAGAATTGTTGCAAGGTTTTCTTATCATTCATGACATCTAGAAATTCTAAGATTTTCTTTGCAATATGATCTTGTAAATAGATTTTTCCCTCTCCTATTTCATGACCTAAAAAGTTTATCTTTTCCTTACATATCTCCATTTTCCTTTTAGACAATATTAACCCATGCTGTTCTACCTTTCTAAAGAAGGTTTCCAGATGAGCTATATGTTCTTTATAGGATTTTGAGAATACTAATAAATCATCAATATAAACCAATATGAATTCTTGATTTTCATTAAAAATATTTTGCATTTTTCTTTGAAATAAAGCAGGGGCATTTTTTAATCCTAAGGGCATTACTAGCCATTCAAAATGACCTTGAGGACATGTGAAAGCAGTCCATTCTATTGATTCTTCTGCCATTTTTACTTGCCAAAATCCAGCTTTTAAATCAAATTTTGAAAAATATTTACTACCTTGTATTCTATTTATCCATTCTTGCTTATTTGGAATATTATAAGCATCATCTATGGTATTATCATTTAGTCTTTTATAATTGATAACCATTCTTGACTTTCCTCTGGCTATTTCAGCATGATTTCTAACTATAAATGAAGCTGATCTATGAGGACTTCGGCTATCTCTTATAGCTCCTAATTTTAGTAATTCTTCAATATGCATCTTAAATTCTTCTATATCTTTAGGTGTTGCTTCTATAGGACTTGTCTTAATTATATGGTCAGGATTTATTATGTTAATTTTACATAATATACTATTCTTGTCCCAATGCTTCATTGGTATTTCTCCTATTATCTGAATATCTTCTAATCTTGTTACAATTTTATCTATATCCTTTTTAGATTTTATATCTCTATACCAATTTGGTGCAAATGATTGCAAACTGATACATTCTATGCATGAGTTTGCTATATGAAATTCTTCTATAAATTCACCTAGCTCTTCATCTATATAATTATCAGAAACATTTTTATCAGATCCTTGGAGTTCTAAATTGGTCTTTCCTGGATTAGAATTTATAGTCTTTCTTACTTCTATTATATATGGAACATTGTCTTGATAAGGGACAAATGTTATTACTTGCTCATGTATGATTGTTGTTTGTAAAGAGAACTGTAGAAATCTTAATCCTAATATCATATCATCATGTATCATAGATAGATCTCTTATTGTAATTTCATCCATTATATATTTTGTGTTATTTATTTGTACTTCAACATTATAAGCTAGTTGATTATGAACCTTTTTTATCCCAGACATATCAGTAGATATTTCTGCTTTATCTTGATCTATTGTATGAACTATTTCTGGACATTTTACAAAATATTTATCATGTATAATATTTTTTGTACAACCAGTGTCTACTAGCGCTAATATTTTATAAGAGATATTAGGCGTTAATTTTACTTTTACAGGTATTCTTATACCTATAATTTCTTTAAATGGTAATTTAACTATGTATTTGCTACCATAGTTTATTATAGCTTCTTTTAATTGTAACGCTTTATTATTATTTTTATTTACCATTGCTTGATCCTTTAACTCGGTAAGACCTTTATAATTATCTTCTATCTTATTAGCTTCATTGAGTTCTATTTTACTCTTTAACTCTTCTAATTCTGCTTCTAAGCTATTTATTCTATTCTCTAAATTTCTGACTCTACTTGCTAATAATTTATCCTCTGATTCTAGTTCTACTTCTTGTCTCCATTTTTGGTTATTAGTTCTTAGACATGAAGCACATGCTTGCTTTAGACATTTAATACATGTAAGTCTATTTTCTTGACTAGGGTAGAATATACAAAAAGTACATTTTATATTATAATCACCTCTACCTTTTATCCAATCATGTTCACAGTCTTCTTGATTCATTAATTCTAATTTTGTTTCTTTTGAACTATTAATATCTTCAGATATTATATCTAACCCTTCCATAGCATTATCAAGATTGAGTAACTCTTCATCATCTAAAGAGTCTATAAAATCTTGGTAACTCTCAGCATTATTTTCTTCTTCTTCATAACTTTCTAATAAAAACTTATTATTAATCTCCCATTGCTCATCTTCACTGGTAATGTATTCAATATTATTTGTCTGCACAACTTCTTTAACTTCATGAGTCTCTTTGTCTTTAGTTTTTAACTCATCTTCCTGTTTCTTTATCACAACAGGTGTTTTAAAATATTTATTCTTTAGTTCTCTCTCTTTCTTGATATTATCAAGTCTACATATTTCTCGTCTAAAGAATAGTTCTTTTTCTCTTATGGCAGATCATTTACATGTCATAGAGGTTTTATATTCATCATGAATCATACTTAATTTTTTCTCATAATATTGAATCTGACTGTCTAAATCTTCCATTATTAGTAAAGTATTTGACTAAGGTTGTACTGACAAACTTGACAATATAAGTAAATCCCTTAAATTCAAATTTTAATAACTTGGCTCTGATACCATTGTATACGGGGGTACCTAATAACAAGAACTCGAACTCGGAACTCAAAATTCGAATTTAAAATTCTCGAGTTACTATTCACAGCACTATTCAAATTCAGATTTACTATTCAAATTCGCGGCTACTATTCAAATTCGGGATATGAACAGTACCCGAGCACTCACCGGGAGTGGCTCAACCACTTTACTATTCAAGGCAAGTGTCGCTTTCAATCTTAAATATTTTATGCACGCTGGATGAGTGAGCGCTCAATTAGTGAATATAAATATTGATATGTCGCTTTCGCGCGTGAATATTTTATTGACTCTGGCTGTGCGAGCGAGTGATTAGCGAATATAAATATCGATATGTCGCTTTCGTGATTAGCTAATCTTGTGCTTAGTGAATATGCTTATGCGGATTATTTCTAAGGATCTTCTGCAGGCTGGCGAGACCAAAAATTCAGCCGGTCGTGCGTACTATGCTTGTGACAGTCCTACTCGGTACTCACCGTATGCATCACTAACTTGCTTCAGAACTAGACTAACCCGGTCTACTCCATTGCTATCCCCAGCCACGAACATACAGGACTCAGGCTCTATCGTCTCCCCAGGCAGTTCCACCCAAGGGGAACACTTCTCTGCGCACACAGGGTTCTCTACAAACGCCGCTACTAGGGCTAACACGAGAACAACACACGCAGAGGTTTCTCCTCTAGGGTCCCTAGCATAGAGACATCGCCCCATATGAACGAGCTTAAAGGAAGGCAGGGATTCAAACAGGAAAGCTTAATTCATTTCCACAGAGCAAGCTTACATATGGCTTTCCCTTTCGGGAAACCCCAAGCACTTAGCACAAACCGTAGGGATTACCTTACAAGCTCAGGATGATCATAGGAACCTCCTTTATTCTCTAATTTACAAAGGTGGAATGATACAGCGGTGGTGTGTGATTACTATTATTCGTGGATGATTCTCAGAGAGCTTCTGAGATCATATGTTCATGGTGTATGTGTGTGGGTGTGGAGTTGGTGGAGTGGGTGGTGGATGAGAGTGGGTGTCTGAGGCTTCGGTGGTTGTCTTCTGCTTGAGCATTCGATGATGAATGAATGAGCCCTGCGTCCTGCTTTATAGCATGGAGGGAGTGTCCTTCATTCTTATCATCTGAAGGAGCGAGCCTTATCTTCTGAAGAAGCCTTCGAGGCGAAGTTTTCAATTATTTAATTGAGGAGCCTTCGTGCTTAAGGAAGCGTCTGGCGTCTTCAATTATCTCTTCGTACTGTTGCCTGGACAGCTGGACAGAGAATAATTGTCCTGGCTACAGTAGTATAGTAGAGTGACTGTATATTCCTTTTGCGTTGTCCTCCATCGCGCACAGGTGGATATTCTTTGGTATGGTCTTCCGATACCAATACGAACGGGGGGTACCTTCTAAAGAGAAGCGAACTCGGAACTCAAATTCGAAATTTTAAAATTCTCGAGTTACTATTCACAGCACTATTCAAATTCAGATTCACTATTCAAATTCGCGGCTACTATTCAAATTCGGGATATGAACAGTACCCGAGCACTCACCGGGAGTGGCTCAACTACTTCACTATTCAAGGCAAGTGTCGCTTTCAATCTCAAATATTTTATGCACGCTGGATGAGCGAGCACTCAATTAGTGAATATAAATATTGATATGTCGCTTTCGCGCGTGAATATTTTATTGACTCTGGCTAAGCGAGCGAGTGATTAGCGAATATAAATATTGATATGTCGCTTTCGCGATTAGCTAATCTGGTGCTTAGTGAATATGCTTATGCGGAATATTTCTAAGGATCTTCTGCAGGCTGGTGAGACCAAAAGTTCAGCCGGTCGTGCGTACTATGCTTGTGACAGTCCTACTCGGTACTCACCGTATGCATCACTAACTTGCTTCAGAACTAGACTAACCTGGTCTACTCCCTTGCTATCCCCAGCCACGAACACACAGGACTCAGGCTCTATCGTCTCCCCAGGCAGTTCCACCCAAGGGGAACAATTCTCTGCGCACATAGGGTTCTCTACAAACGCCACTATCAAGGCTAACACGAGAACAACACACGCAGAGGTTTCTCCTCTAGGGTCCCTAGCATAGAGACATCGCCCCATATGAACGAGCTTAAAGGAAGGCAGGGATTCAAACGGAAAAGCTTAATTCATTTCCACAGAGCAAGCTTACATACGGCTTTCCCTTTCGGGAAACCCCAAGCACTTAGCACAAACCTTAGGGATTACCTTACAAGCTCAGGATGATCATGGGGACCTCCTTTATTCTCTAATTTACAAAGTAGAGTGATACAACGGTAGTGGGTGATTACTATTCGTGGTGGATGATTCTCAGAGAGCTTCTGAGATCATGTCTTCATGTGTATGTGTGTGGGTGTGGAGTTGGTGGAGTGGGTGGTGGATGAGAGTGGGTGTCTGAGGCTTCGGTGGTTGTCTTCTGCTTGAGCATTCGATGATCAATGAATGCGCCCGGCGTCTCCCTTTATAGTACTGAGGGAGCGTCCTTCCTTCTTATCGTCTGAATGAGCGAGCCTTATCTTCTGAAGAAGCCTTCGAGGCGAAGTCTTCAATTATTTAATTGAGGAGCCTTCGTGCTTAAGGAAGCGTCTGGCGTCTTCAATTATCTCTTCGTACTGTTGCCTGGACAGCTGGACAGAGAATAATTGTCCTGGCTACTGTAGGCTACAGTAGAGTGACTGTATATTGCTTTTGCGCTGTCCTCCATCGAATGATTGATGTTGCAAACATCAAATCAAGGATAGGCATGCGGTATTATCTCCATGGCATGTAGCATTATCATTAGCATGTAGGCATGCGGTATTATCTCCATGGCATGTAGCATTATCATTGGCATTGGCATGTATTATTATCTTCCCCCGGACAAATTGTTGATAAACCTTATCAACATAAGGAGTATATTTCTTGTATGAATATATTGATATTGAACTGAATCTATATTGACTCTTCAATATTTTCTTCGTTGTCCACTTCTTCAGGTTGCCATATTTCATACCAGGACAACAATTCACGATATTCTTTTCGTAATTGACATTCTTTGCCATAACTTGGCTTTATTAGTCTGCCAACTTCTCTTTGTATTATACTATATCTTCCATAGTATTCTCTTAAGAATACTTTTATTATTTTATTTTGGTACATCATATAATATTCAGAAGCAAATTTGGTATTCCCTTCTAATTCTTTTGCTTCACTGAAAATTCTCCAATTATCATGGTTCGTGTCTTTTACGAACAATTCTTCATAATTTTGCCATGAGTCTGAATTCCATGTAGTAGGAAATTTATATGATCCCTTTGTAATATATATATCATGGCATGCTGGTCTTATTGGTTGTGTAAATTTTGGGGGATTAGAACAAAACTTAATTTTGTATCTACCTTGAATGCATGCTAATTTCTTACAAGCTTCTTTGATAGCTATTCCAAGGTCTGATTGGAGTATCTCTTCAAGTGTACCATATATATCATGAACTAATCCATGATCAATAATAGTCTGCAAAGATATATCATCTCCAATATTTCTTTGTATACTTCTGAAATATTTCAAATTTATATCAGCCTTCAATATTAAGAATCTTTGATGAGGCTTAACAATTAATTTATCATCAAGATGAAGTAAAGGAAAAGTATTTGCATTCACAATTATTCCTAGATGTCTTTCTTTACCTTGGTATAATTTCATAAAATATTTTTGTATATCATGAAAGGTTTTGTATTGCCTTTCAGCATATTTCTTCCAAATTAAATCTTTAACATCACGGGTAAAGTATGACAAAGTTTGTTCAGCCTTAAAACTTAATCTAGGAATGAGAAACTCTTGTGGAATATTATTTAAATATTTGTTTCTTTTTTCCTCTAGAATTACTTCCTTTTCTGATTGCACTTTATTTTCTTCATATATTATTTTATCTTCTAAATTCTTTTTCATATTGCTTTGCTGTTTTAAACATGACATGCATGCTTGTCTTAAGCATAGCCTACATGTTGCTCTTTCTGCTGGATCTTGATAATATATGCAAAATACATATTTTATATTAGGATCGCCTTTTTTATGATCCCACTTGTGTTCACAGTTTATTTGGTCCATCATTTCTATTTTTAATCCTGCTAACTCATTAATTAAATCTAACTCTTCATCACTTGATTCTTTTTCTTCATCATATTCTATTTCATCTGTCTCTATAATTGAATATATTGATTCATCGTCCATTATATCATCATCACAGACTAAGATATTTTCATTCACACTATCTATTATTTGAACCTTTTCTTGTTCTTCTTGCTTATTGGAATACCTGTTCTTGTCTTTGTTAGGACATGTTTTGCTTAAGTGATCAGGAGAGTTGCAAATAAAGCATCTACATGAACTATCATAATTTTTTCTAGGATTATATCTTCTTACATTCCTTTTGTGGAGGAATGGTGCTCTATTGTCTGATCTTCTAAGGAAATAACGTCTCTTTGTCTTTACATTTCCTTTCTTATAATTCTTAGGATATTTCTTATTTCTAGATCTCTCTTCTCCATATGTCAATGGTATTTGAACTATTTTATTGCAGAAATTATAATCTGATTGCTTCATTGATCTTTGGGCTTGTATATTCGTGCATATTTTTCTTAACTGTTTGAAAACGAATGTTATAGCCTGAGAGATATTATATTCTTTACCAATAATTTCCTTTTTATATTCTTCTAATATCATAGAACCTAAAGGCTCTGGTAATTTATTAAAATATTTTTCTACTATACCTTGGTTATAACCTTGCTTGGCAGTAGTAGCATTATACAAATAGTGTTGAGAAAATTCTTTTATTCCTTTCCAGCTTGTCAGTGACAATTTTTCTATTTCTTTTAATCTTTCATTCTGTAAAACAGTAAATCCTAATTCAGGATCTTCACCTATTACAATGCTTGATATAATATTTGCAAAATTATATGGATTACTACCAGCCATTTTTAATTGGGCATAATGGTTAGGGAAAGCTTCTACCCATTGTTCCCATAAAACTTTGACTGATTCACCTAAAAATGTTTCTAAATATGTAATCATATCTTCTACTCTATTTCCAATATTATGCTGATTTTGTATATACTTTTGGACTATCAATCCTTTCCATATGCTAATTATATTTGACCAATCTATAGGATCATGTGCTGCTAAATTTAGTATAGCACCATCACTTTTATAATTCTGGAATTGCACCTTCTTTTCAAATTCTCTTCTTTTTGAACCCATATGCTTATATTGTCCAGGTATATATCTATATGCAGGTTCTTCTTTTTCTGGAGGCCAAGTTCCTGGTTGTCTAGTTAGTCTCTCACTTTCTCCTTCTATCTTTATTTCAGGACCTCGTCTTCTTTTTGATGTAGTTGGATCTATTTCCATTGCTTCTATGGCATTATTTTTAGGTAACTCTTTATTTTCTAAGGGGTTTATGAGAGTTATTGAGTTATTACTGCATATCTCAATTGTATCTTCATCCTCTTCTTCATAGCTTTCTAGTAAGAGCTTATTATTAATTTCCCATTGCTCATCTTCGCTTATATCATTATCTTCTATGTCATTTATCTTATCCTTGCTATGTTCTAATTCTTTTTGGACTTCTTTTACCCTGTTATCTATTTGTTTTGACACAAAGTCATTTTTCTTTATTGGAATGCTAAGTTTCTTAGCATTTAATTCTCTATCTTTCTTGATATTTTCAAGTCTACATATTTCTCGTCTAAAGTAGAGTTCCCTTTCTCTTATAGCAGCCCATTTGCATATCATGGAGGTTTTATATTCATCATGAATTTTGCTTAGCTTTTGCTTATAATGATTTATTTCATTATCTATATCTAATTTTTCCATAAATTCACATATGCTATGCCTTCTATTTTCTTCTACTTTTGACTCTGAACTGGATGCTTCTAAATCATCTAAACTTTGTTCTTTATAATCTACAAACCTAATACTAGTCAACCCTCTATTATTTTCATAGCTTATGTAATCTTTAGGTTGTTTTAAAATTTTTGGTTCTATTAATGAGCTTATATTCCATTCTTCTCCTGCTCTTTCTTCAGAACTTATTTTAAGAGGACTCATAAATTTTATTCCTTTAGATTGCATACTTTCTACAACATTGTTCACATTTACCTTATATCTGGTTCCACTTCTATTGGTTAACCTTCCTATAAATTCTATGCTTACTAATAAATTCGTTCCTTTAAATTCTTCATATCCTTTAGTTTGAAATCCGAATGCCATCTTATCTATAAATTCTTTAACTGGCATTATTAAGTCTGGAGCTATATATGTTATCAACATATTTTCATTCATATCACCTTCTAAAAATCCTAATGCTGCTTTATTTATTGTGTCCCATCTTTTATCTAATAAAGTTATTAGAACCTTGGTTCCTAATTTTTTCCTTGTCATTCCTTTAATTCTAATGATATACATTCCCTGGTGTATATATTTATACCCTGAATATTTTAAAGCATTCTCAAATTGTTTACTAACAATTCTTAGCAGAACTGGTTCTGCCAATACACTTAATTCTACTTCCCTAGATATTCTATATAATCCATTTTTATTTTCAAACCATCCCATTTGATATATTTGTTGAGGCCTTATTTTTCTTAAAGTATCTTTCTGATATCTTTCAAGATCTCTTTCTAAGTCTATCACTTCTTCTAAGGTTTCAATATCCTCACATCCTCCTTTTAGTTTATCTTTAAAACTTAGAGGTCTTATGTCTTTATTTACTAGCTGGAGTGACTTGTCTCTTCTAGATAGGCTCTCAGATACTTCCATCTTTCTGAATTTAAAGATCTAGTGGACTCAACTATTCCTGCTGATGATAACACAATTTCTTTGTTATGCTCAACAATATTATTATCAGTTTTCTTATATAGGAAAGTTATATCTTTTTTAATATAATCACTATTCTGGCTAATTTTACCTAGAGAAACTTTACTTTCTTCTAAAATTTGTAAAGCTAAATCTAATTTATTATTAGTAGCTGAATATTGCTCTTGAAGGTGCTTATGTTCCTTTTGCAACTTATCAAATTTTAGTTCTAGGTCGTCTTGCCTCTTTCCCCAAGATATGTAAAAGTTATGTATCAAATCAACTATTAAATTTATCTGTCCGTGAGATGTATGCCAAGTATGTTCTTCAGAACTATTTAATCTACACCTTATATTTATATTCTCTTTAGTAGTGACTGTCTTTCCTGTATTCACTTCCAAATTTAAATAATGTAACTTTTCAATCTTCAACAGATTATATTAAATCCCTTAAATTCAAAATATAATAACCAGGCTCCGATACCAATGCGAACGGGGGTACCTTCTAAAGAGAAGCGAACTCGGAACTCAAATTCGAAATTAAAATTCTCGAGTTACTATTCACAGCACTATTCAAATTCAGATTTACTATTCAAATTCGCGGTTACTATTCAAATTCGGGATATGAACAGGCTGAGCGAGCGAGTGATTAGCGAATATAAATATTGATATGTCGCTTTCGCGATTAGCTAATCTGGTGCTTAGTGAATATGCTTATGCGGATTATTTCTAAGGATCTTCTGCAGGCTGGCGAGACCAAAAGTTCAGCCGGTCGTGCGTACTATGCTTGTGACAGCCCTACTCGGTACTCACCGTATGCATCACTAACTTGCTTCAGAACTAGACTAACCCGGTCTACTCCCTATATATATATATATATATATATATATATATATACTACTGTCGGTGTTTTGGACCGGTGGACCTTCAACCAACTAGTGAAAATATACTGCGTGCCCCTAATTCCGGATGGTGATACAAAGAAACACAAGGTTTATACTGGTTCAGGCGATAGGTGCCATACGTCCAGTCTGAGAGGTCGATCCTGTATTCCTTGCACCGAAATGCTCGTAATAGGGGTTACAAACAGGGCGAGAGAGGGAGCTGGTCCCAGGTCTCGGCGTAGAGCAGTGTGGGTTGCTTGAGATATGGGTCTCAAGCAACGGAGAAGTGTGCACGTTACAGCGTGTGTTCGTCTATCTAGTGAGCTTGTATGTGCCTAAGTGTGTGTGAGCGTGAGAGTCGGCCTCCTCAGAAACGGCCTCGGTCCCTCTCTTTTATAGTTAAAGAGGGGACAGAGGTGATACATGTGTTAGCTACGTGGCGTCGTGCGAGCAGAGGCGGCATGTCCGAGCCCTGTAGCCTGTTGCTGTGGTGGCATGGTCGATGGAGTGGTTCTACCCTTGAAGTGCTGGAGCAACGCGCCGGTCACATCCGATCATGTGCGACGTGGGAGCTCTAGTGATAGCTTGACGTAGGGCCTGGCTGGCGACGTGCCGGTCGCTGTGTGTTGACCGCGCGAAGTGCCGAGGCTCAGTTGGTGCCGAGGCCGAGCCATCGTGGGGGGCTCGGTGGGCGCGAATCCCAAGGTTATCGAGACCCTGAGGTAAACTGCCGAGGCGTGGAGAGAGCAGTTGATCCTGTACACTGATTCCGGGGCTACAGGGATCCGAGCTTAACTCCCCATGCCTCGTTGTCCTCGGAGCAGTTGGAGTTAGGCTGCACAGTGCGGTATGGGTATCAGTCGTGGGCACAGTGCTGAGCACAGCGGCCGATAACCCCTGCTCTGTCCTATCTCGGACGGCATGGCTTCGATGTGACTGGTGTCGCGTCGGCCACTCCACTGTGTCGAGCCGTCATCCGGCTGATGTCGTGGGAGTGGTTGGTCGCATTGATTGGGCGTGACGTTCTGTCAAGGAGATCGGCCGAGGCGGAGGCGATGGGGTTGCTTGCCGAGCCGGCCTTGAGCGAGGTGGAGAATCGGTAACTCGTCCGAGGCCTTCCGGATGGGGCCTCGGGCGAGTCGGAGAATCGGTTTCTCGTCCGAGGCCTCACGAGACGACCTCGAGCGAGATGGAGAATCGGTAGGCCGTCCGAGGCCTCTTGTGCGAGGCCTCTAGCAAGGCGGAGAGTAGGTGGCCTCGGACGAGGCTGGGGTTTAGCCAATAGTTGTCTCTTGGCTTTGATTTTTAAAGGGTTTAAGCAATTAGCTTGGGTTCTTGCTTAGGGGACCCCTTATTATGGTACCCGACAGTTGCCCCCGAGCCTCAGGGAGAGTGTGAGCGCTCTCCTTGAGGTTTTGATGAGACTCGGCTCGCAGCAGCTCCTGGCGGGATGGTGTTTCGTACTCGAGGCCTCGGTGGGTGCGCGCGAGCGCACCCGCCGGGTGTAGCCCCCGAGGCCCTGGAGGAATGGATTGATTCCTTCAGGGGCTTTTCTTCACGCCGTGTAGGGGGTTTTATTACGTTTGCTGAGCCCATGAGTGCGAGTTCAGGTCGCTGAGCCTCGGTTTGGTTGCAGGAAGAGCCATCGAGCCTCTGCGCGAAGCAAGAGGGCGGCCAGAGGTTCCCCTGGCTTTTTATGCGACCCTCTCGCATCCTTTTCGTTCGGAAGGAGGGGTGGAGGATGCCATGCTACCCTCAATGGGCGCAAGCAGTGACACCTCTGGTGAGCCATTATCGGGTAAGTCCGAGTGGAGGCCCGTGCCCCATTCGATAGGGGTCGGCTAGCGGTCTAGAGACACACTCCAAGAGTACCAGAGGGCTTTTCTAGTAGGTGCCGGGGCCATTCGATGGGCCTTGATGGCTCGGTACCTCCCTACGGTGGGATCCCATTCGGAGACCTCCCTGCCGGTCTCGAACACGACTTAGGGCGTCCCGAGCAGTCTCCTGCTCAGGTCTCGGCCATGTACGGGCTCGCCCATAGTTGTCCCTGACTCTGTTGCCCTGGGGCGGCTATCGAAACCCTCGGGGGCCCAGCCTTCGAACCCCTAGACCGTAACGGGCTCGATGCCCTTTATCGCGTTTTTCCGAGCCTTCGAGTGCGAGCTTGGGTCGCTTGTCTTTGTCCTGGGTGCAGGAAGAGCCCCCGAGCCTCTACACAGGGCGAGAGGGCGATCAGGGGATCCCCTGGCTTTTTGTGCGTCCCTCGCGCGTCCTTTTCATTCAGACGGAGGGGTTGTTTGCCGAGCCCCCTCGGGTGCGAGCCTGGGTCGCTGGGTCTCAGCAAGTTTATAGGAAGAGCCCCTTAGCCTCTGCTCGAAGCGAGAGTGCCATCAAGGGTTCCCCTGGCTTTTTGTGCGTCCCTTGCGCGTCCTTTTCGTTCGGATGAAGGGGTTGTTTGCTGAGCCCCTCGGGTGCGAGCCTGGGTCACTGGGTCTCGGCAAGTTTGCAGGAAGAGCCCCTTAGCCTCTGCTCTGAGCGAGAGTGCCATCGGGGGTTCCCTTGGCTTTTTGTGCGACCCTCGCGCATCATTTTCGTTCGGAAGGAGGGGTTGTTTGCCGAGCCCCCTCGGGTGCGAGCCTGGGTTGCTAGGTCTCGGCAAGTTTGCAGGAAGAGCCCCCTAGCCTCTGCTCAGAGTGAGAGTGCCATCAGGGGTTCCCCTGACTTTTTGTGCGACCCTCGCGCATCCTTTTTGTTTGGAAGAAGGGGTTGTTTGCCGAGCCCCCTCGGGTGCGAGCCTAGGTCGCTGGGTCTCGGCAAGTTTGCAGGAAGAGCCCCCTAGCCTCTGCTCGGAGCAAGAGTGCCATCAGGGGTTCCCCTGGCTTTTTGTGCGACCCTCACGCATCCTTTTTGTTCGGAAGGAGGGGTGAAATATGCCAGGCTACCCTCGGTGGGCGCGAGTGGTGACACTTTCGGTGAGCTGTTATCGTGTAAGTTCGAGTGGAGGCCCGTGCCCCATTCGATAGGGTTCAGCTAGCAGTCTAGAGACACACTCCAAGAGTACCAGAGGGCTTCTCTAGTGGGTGCCGGGGCCGTTCGACGGGCCCCGGTGGCTTGGTGCCTCCCTACGGTGGGATCCCATTCGGAGACTTCCCTGCCGGTCTCGGACACGACTTAGGGCATCCCAAGCGTTTCGCTTGCTTTGGCCTCGGCCCCGTATGGACTCGCCCGTAGTCGTCCCTGACTCTGTTGCCCTAGGGCGGCTGTCGAAACCCTTGGGGGCCCAGCCTTCGAACCCCTGGACCGTAACGGGCTCGGTGCCCAGTTCCTTCGCCTGAAAGGAATCAGGTGGGGGATATTCCCCCACCATCGGCTCGACAACGGCAGGCGCGCCATTTGAGGCGATTTTCTCGGGGAGGCGGAACGGCGCCTACTGCTACAGCGGCTCGGACGTGACGCTGTGTCAGCGGATGGGACATAACTGTTCACGCGATTAATAAGGAAAATGTGGGTGCGTGGGCGATTAAATCGGATGTGGATTAACTGTGCCGGATCTGAGGGAAACTTCCCCAATTTTGTCGCCCGCCCGTTTCGCGCCCTCCTGCATAAATATGCAATGAGCCTCGCCCCTCTCCTCCTTACCTTGCCCGCATTCGCCTTTGCTGTCCTCGAGCCGTTGCTAGGAACAGAGAGCGCCGGGAAGAAGAAGGGAGAAGGGCGAGGGAGAGAGAGAGACTCGCCGCCGTAGTCGCATTCTCCACCGCACTCATGGCCGGTGCTCTTGTCGTTGAGGCGGATCCTTGGGATCGGTCTGACATATCTATGGAGACGCTGCAGTCGCTTGTCGACAACGACCTTCTCCGTCCGGTTACCGACCCCAACATGCCGGAGTGGATTGCTCCGTCGGGCGAGCTGGAGCCGAGGCCACGTGACGGCTACGTCATGAGCTTCGTGTCGTTCCACAAGCACGGTCTTGGCCTACCGGCGGACCGGTTC
The DNA here is from genome assembly GCF_019320115.1 of Miscanthus floridulus. NCBI lineage: Eukaryota > Viridiplantae > Streptophyta > Magnoliopsida > Poales > Poaceae > Miscanthus > Miscanthus floridulus. The sequence goes on from NC_089580.1 coordinate 141,515,981, forward strand.
ATGCGGGCTCTCCCGCACTACTACGGCGTGGAGCTCCACAACTTCAACCCTAACTCCACGTAGGCGGCCATCTTCGTCGCCATCTGCGAGGGGTACCTGGGGATTGCCCCCGTTGGGAGCTGTGGCTCCACCTCTTCCGGGTGGGGCACACCACCAAGCCGATGGGCACGACGGGCACGAGGAAGGCGGTGAGGGCCGGCGGCTGCACCCTCCAAGTGCGCCAGGATCGGCAGCACCTTTACATCCTGACCCAGCTCACGTCAACCAATCGCTGCTGGTACACCAGCTGGTTTTACCTCCGCAATGACGATGGCGGACTCCCCCCTATACTGGGTATATCGTGGAGAGCTGTCCGGAGAAGTGGAGGTACAGGGTCCTAAAGAAGGACCAGCCCAAGCTACAGCCCATTCCCGAGGACGCAGCGCGGTGGGCGGTGAACCGGGCGCACGCCGAGGCGCAGAAGAGGCGGAAGGACGCCAAGGAGGCAAAGCGCATGAAGAAGATCCTTGTGCGCGAGGGACTGGAGAAGCGCCGCCGGTAGCAAAGGCAGGACGGTCTCCCTGTGGAGTCATCCCTGTCGCCGTCACTGTTGATGGATGCTTCAGATGGAGATGACAAGAGCGAGGTGAGGCGGGGTCCCCTGGACCATCTTCTCGACGTCGGGGAGACAGCGCCCGGGGCATCGGCGAGCAGCCCGGCACTCCTAGGATGAGGAGGAGAGGATGCCTCAGGGCTGGCGATCGCCCGTCCCGGGGCCATGGCCGACACGCCCGAGGCATGGGAGTTGGGAAAACACGCCGTCAGCCCGGTGGGCTCGATGGCGGAGGTGGAGCAGGTGGCGGCAGGGGCGACGCAACTGCCTCCGCCGAGGACCGAGGAGGTGCTGGAGTCCGGCGAGGGCCGGCTGGCGCTAGCGGATACGGAGGCCGTGCCATCACCGCTGCCACCACCGTTGCAGAGGCGGGTCACAGTGCCGAAGCAGTTGCACCCCCACTCGAGGTGAGTGTTTTTTCAGCGGAGTTCATATCGTTTCCCGCTCGCTTTATGGTCATATGCCGACCAAGTGGGTGTTTTGCCTTCAGCCAGAAGCGTAAGGCGGAGGTGCCTGCCCTGGCGCCGCTTAAGTCGCTCAAGGTGAGCATAGGCTCCACCGCCCATCAGGTGGTGGAAGCGCGGGCCGCCGTACAGCGTGGCGGGGAGTCGGTGAGGGCCGACCTGAAGGAGCTGGTCACCCAGGGGGAGGTTACCGGGGCAGCCACGGAGCGAGCGGGGGAGGGAACGCCTATGCCCCGCTAGGCCGAGGCCCGCGAGTCGGATGGGGCCAAGGTGCCCTCAGTTGCCGAGGCCACCGAGGGCGAGACCGAGGCCCCCCGGACTTCCGAGGCTGAGGCGATGGGGGCCGGGGCGCCCAGGACCGCCGAGGCCATCGTGGTGGGGACCGAAGCCCCCGAGACCACCGAGGCCAGGGTGGTGGGAGCCGGCGTGAGCGTGGCGAAGCCGGCGGCCCAAGAAGTGGAGGCGGAGGCGGGGCAAGCCCCAATACTACCGCCGGTCCACGGCCCGCCGCCGTTGTAGGAGAGCGCCCGGGAAGTGGAGGTCCATGCGATCTCTTCCGGCGATACTTCCCGGGCGAAGGAGGTGGTCGATGCCGAGGCGGCCGGCACCGACCTCGGGCGAGGGAAGCTCGGCCCTTGTGTGGTACGACCCGAGCCCTGCGGGTGGGATCACCCGCGTGTCTTGTGGCAGAGCCAGGACAACCCCGAGGGGGAGCCTCTGTTCGCCCTCGAGGACACGGCCGAGGGGGGTGCTGGGGCACCTTTGAATAATACCACCAGCTGGCGGAGCGGTTGCTGCGGACAGTGTTGTCCGTCGTGGCTGACGATCTGCCTGGGGTCGCCTAGGTTCGCGCCTTCTTTTCTCATGTGGTGTCGTCCTTTTCCGAGTTTTCTCGCAGTGAATGACCCCTGTTTTGCCTGTCTAGGAGCTCGAGACCCGGTCCCTCGGGAAGTCATTGTTCCTCTGACGGGAGAGGGACGTCTGGGACCAGCTCCAGCGGCAAAAGGGCTTGCTCGCCGTTGCCAATGAGCTTCTGTCAATGCGGAGCACGGAGGTGGAGGACATCCACCTTCACGGTGCTGATATGAAGGCTGAGGCAGCGGCAGCTTAGGAGAAGGTCACCCCTTTGGCGGCGCGGGTCAAGGAGCTGGAGGAGGAGCTGACCCGGGTGGCCGGCGATCGGGACACCTTCAGGTCCCGGGCTGAAGAAGCGACGGCCTCTGCCAAGGCCCTTGCTGGGCAGCTAGGGGCAGAGCAGGGTGCACACTAGCTGGCGAAAGGCGCCCTGGCATAGGCCCTCAAGGTAGCCGAGACCTCCCGGATCGAGGCTGTGGTCTGGAAGGGAAAGGTGGAGGGTGAGTCATGTTCTCCTTGTTCCATTTGTTTCTCTTGCGTTCGACTCCTAACTCCCTGGTGTGGTGCAGAGTTGGAGCAGGAGGCTTCCAGGGCAGCCGAGGCTTCCCAGGTCGAGGTCTAGGGCTGGAAGGAGAAAGCCAAGGGCTCTCGAGTCGAGGCCCAGCGCTGGAAGGAGAAAGCCGAGGCCTCTCGGGTCAAGGTCCAGCGCTAGAAGGAGGAAGCCGAGGGTGAGTCCCGTAGGCCGCCGCCCTCATTTGGCTTGTTTTCCTTTGCGCTCAACCCCATTCTGTTTGTTTTGGCGCAGAGTTGGGGAAGGAGGTCACCCGGGTCGCTGAGGCTTCCGTCACGGTGCAGGCAGTGCTCGATGCCAAGATTGGGGAGCACAACGCGCTGCAAGGTGCCACCCGTACCGTGTGCGAGGCCCTAGAGGCTAAGGGTGCCTAGTCGAGCAGCTCCCTTAGGAGCGCTTGGTCGCGTTGAGCGGCCAAGTGCGCGAGCGACTCCGGGGGGTGCTGCACGCGGGCATTAAACGTGCCCTAGCCATCGTCTCCTCACACTACTCCGGCGTCGACCTCGAGGCAGTCAGTGACGGCTACGTCTTGCTAGAGGACGACAAGGAGGCCGACGAGGAGGTCGCGAAGCTGATGGAGGCGGCTGAGGGCCCCGGCACGGCACTGGCCAAGCTGTTTGAAGAGGAGGTGGTCCCCCCCACGCTGTCCGCCGATGTTGGAGACCCTGAGCCTTGATCTGGGCCGATGAGGCCATGTAAATAAGTTAGGGATTACGTTATCGTATCACAACGCCGGTGGCCGTCGAGGCCTTTTTAAAGTACTCGTGCGTCTATGCTTCTTAATCATTTTTCTTTATTGTATTTCCGAGCCTCTAGCCTCTGTCTTGTTTCTGAACAAATCTCTTGCAAAAAACTTCCTCGGAGCCTAAGCTGCCCCTCGGGTAAAAGGTGGTGAGGGAGTGCCGTAGCCCGGAGGCGGTAGGGTAGAGCTGAATGACGGGGCGTCGCCGTACGCCACCGGTGTTTTTCCCATATCCAGGCTCAGGCTAGACATGTCCCCGACCAGGGACCTTGTGCCAACAGCTGGGCATAGGATATCAGCAGAATGCGGTGCGTCGCCATGAGCTCGTGTGGTGTCGGGGTGGCCCTGCTCGCGTCGTGCTTGGCGAGCGCGACGAGAGCGGCTGCCCGGGCGCTGTCTGCACCTGGGCTGCCGGTCGAAGGTAATGTCGTCGTCGGTCAGTGGGGCTCGGGGTGTGAGGACTACCATGTCATACTCACATCCTAGAGACATGAACTTTAGGCTCCCAAACTAGATCACCGTGCCGAGACGCAGTGGTCGTACGGGGTCTGCCATCCGAAACTCATTAGGATGATGAAGCTGACACGCAGAGGCCCCTACCTGTCGGTGTTTTGGACCGGCGGGCCCTCAACCAACTAGTGAAAATGTACTGCGTGCCCTAATCCCGGATGGTGATGCAAAGAGACACAAGGTTTATACTGGTTCAGGCGATAGGTGCCCTACATCCAGTCTGAGAGGTCGATCCTGTATTCCTTGCACCGAAATGCTCGTAGTAGGGGGTTACAAGTAGGGCGAGAGAGAGAGAGCTGGTCCCAGGTCTTGGCGTAGAGCAGTGTGGGTTGCTTGAGATGTGGGTCTCAAGCAACGGAGAAGTGTGCGCGTTATAGCATGTGTTCGTCTATCTAGTGAGCTTGTATGTGCCTGAGTGTGTGTGAGGGTGAGAGTCGGCCTCCTCAGAAACGGCCCCGGTCCCTCCCTTTTATAGTTAAAGGGGGGACAGAGGTGATACATGTGTTAGCTACGTGGCGTTGTGCGAGCAGAGGCGGCATGTCCGAGCCCTGTAGCCTGTTGCTGTGGCGGCATGGTCGATGGAGTGGTTCTGCCCTTGAAGAGCTGGAGCAACGCGCCGGTCACATCCGATCCTATGCGACGTGGGAGCTCTAGTGATAGCTTGACGTAGGGCCTGGCGGGCGACATGCCGGTCGCTGTGTGTTGACCGCGCAAAGTGCCGAGGCTCAGTTGGTGCCGGGGCTGAGCCATCGTGGGGGGCTCGGCGGGCACGAATCCCAAGGTTGTCGAGACCCTAAGGTAAACTGCCGAGGCGTGGAGGGAGCAGTTGATCCTGTACACTGATTCCGGGGCTACAGGGACCCGAACTTAACTCCCCATGCCTCGTTGTCCTCGGAGCAGTCGGAGTTAGGCTGCACAGTGCGGTATGGGTATCAGTCGCGGGCATAGTGCTGAGCACAGCGGCCGGTAACCCCTGCTCTGTCATGTCTCGGACGGCATGGCTTCAATGTGACTGGTGTCGCGTCGGCCACTCCACTGTGTCGAGCCATCGTCCGGCTGATGTCATGGGAGTGGTTGGTCGCATTGATTGGGCATGACGTTCTGTCAGGGAGATCGACCGAGGCGGAGGTGATGGGGTTGTTTGCCGAGCCGGCCTTGAGCGAGGCGGAGAATCGGTAACTCGTCCGAGGCCTTCCGGGCGGGGCCTCGGGCGGGGCCTCGGGTGAGTCGGAGAATCGGTTTCCCGTCCGAGGCCTCACGAGCCGACCTCGAGCGAGACGGAGAATCGGTAGGCCGTCCGAGGCCTCTCGTGTGAGGCCTCTAGCGAGGCGGAGAGTAGGTGGCCTCGGACGAGGCCGGGGTTTAGCCAATAGTTGTCTCTTGGCTTTGATTTTTAAAGGGTTTAAGCAATTAGCGTGGGTTCTTGCTTAGGGGACCCCTTATTATGGTACCCGACAACTACGTGTAACTGGCTACAAAATAACTTATTCTGTAGCCACTTTTGAGTTATGATAATTACTATGTTAATTTACGAGATTATAATAACTCCTTACTAAGTGGCTTACTATAACGTTATGGTAAATATCCACATATATTATAGTAACCCAACTATCGTAAATATATGTTGACATTATCGTAAAATGTATATAAAATTATCGTGTGTATATATATGGAGAGTATATTCAGTAGCCAGCTACAAAATAAGTTATTCCGTAGCCACTTCCATTTACGATAATTTTATATACTAATTTACGATAATGTCACTACATATTTACGATAGTTGGGTTACTATAACACATGGAGATATTTACCATAATGTTATAATAAACCACTTAGTATGAAGTTACTATAATCTCATAAATTAACATAGTAATTATCATAACTTAAAGTGGCTACATAATAAGTTATTTTGTAGCCAGCTACAGAGTAATATATATATATATAGGGAGAGTATATTCAGTAGCCAGCTACAAAATAAGTTATTCCGTAGCCACTTCCATTTACGATAATTTTATATACTAATTTACGATAATGTCAATACATATTTACGATAGTTGGGTTACTATAACACACGGAGATATTTACCATAACGTTATAATAAACCACTTAGTATGAAGTTACTATAATCTCATAAATTAACATAGTAATTATCGTAACTCAAAGTGGCTATAGAATAAGTTTATATATATATATATATATATATATATATATATATATATATATATATATATGAGCCCATCCCAGCTTATTATTCGCTAGGCAGGTCACAATACCAGTTATATTTATTTATCTGGACTTTGTGCCGGACTTCAGATATGATACGTCCAATTTCGAGCTTTGCACGAGGAAAGAAAATATATTGATGTGGTAGCACTAAGTGAAAGGAGATTGGGCCATCAGGGAGCCAGGAATCAGTGCAGAATCTCGTCGAGGAGCCATCTCCAAAAGTGACAAATATAGAAGTTTGAAACATCTGCCGGACCACCTTATCCGGTCTCGACGGAAGAATGCACCGAGTTGATGTCGCGCGCGCTCGTTCATCCATTCCCAAACGTAGACGGAGGGCGAACCCAAGAATCCGAAGATCAGGGACGCCAAGGCCATATATGTGATGCATTAAAAATGTCAAATAGAAAGTATTAGTATGCTGTAACGTCTATTAATGTAATAATAATATATATCAACAAAATTTCGAAATGAAGCCATTGACTCGGCAACGAGTATCATGTTCTCATTGATGGGTAGAGGCTTCACATGCAGTGACCCCTCATCCCATCACCGTAAGATCTAGCCTTGACCCCACAGTGATATCTTCCTAGCTATCACTGTCGGGTCAGCTCCATCGCTACTAATTACTCTTTGTGGAGTCCGATTCTAATAGTGATGTCGGGTTTGGACCTGATATGTTTCATGTATATAGGTGTTTTCGCTATACTAAGTCTCACTTCAGATTCAAAACCAAATGTTCTATATATGCATTTAGATTATCTAGATGAGAGCTACGAAACGATGAAGTCTAATATATGATTCGATAATGTTACCAAATCTGCATCTCAGCCAGTTTACCAAACTGGTTAAGCCAATTTACCAAGACTACGATGTTTTGTCATCGTCAAACGTGTTCATGGTAAACTCTTTTTCGTGCGATTATACGCGTTGAGCAGGAGAAAGAATTCCGGTCGGCAATCTGTCGCGTTCTTGAGTTCCATTGAATGGGAAAAATGTGCACGAGGGAAAAAACACACACACTACGCACACCTCTTAGGGCCTGTTTGGTTCAAACTGCTAATTTTTAGCCAGCTAAAGCAGCTGCTAAACTTTAGTCACCCCTATTTGGTTGGGTGGACTAAAAGGGCCTAAACCTGACACCATGATGTGTAGGATGACCAAAACACCCCCCACAGCACCTGTCTTCTTCCCCACCGACGAGGGCCTGCGCAACCTCGAGCCGGAGTTGTGGGCGTCCGAGCGCCTGATCCACCACCCGCCCACCGGATCTGGAGCTCGTAGTGGTGGAGCTCGTCGGATCCGCCACCCGCCCGCCTGATCCGCCACCTGCTCGTCGACGGAGGGAGCTCGTCGGAGGGGCGGGCGCCTCCACCGGATCCGCAGCGCCCGCGTCGCCGGCCTCGCCCTCCACTGGATCTGCCTCGCCCGCACCCGACACCGAGGTGGAGGCGGAGGAGCTCGCCGCCGCCGGCCCCTTGCTCCGAGAGAGAGAGAGAGAGAGAGAGAGAGAGAGAGAGAGAGAGAGAGAGAGAGAGAGGCACCGTCATGGTGGAGGAAGGGAAGGGGCGCCGTTGCGGTTGAGGAGGAAGGGAAGGGGTGCCGACGAAGGGCACGACGGGAGGAAGGGCGGAGGATACAGGAGAGAAGGAATAGGGGCAGGGACCAGGGAGTGCATTGATGAGGGGCACCCCTGTACTTTTGGCCTTTTAGTCCCATTTAGCAACTCCTTGGTGACTAGTTGTGGGGGGTATGACCCCGGATACCCACGATAGACCACATGGGCTGCGCCCTCAGGGACGGCCCAGCCCACAAAACGAATCCTTGCGGGGCATGACTTTGATCGGCGCCTTCCGCAAGGCATCTGGAAGATATCCTGAAGATACTACGAGATCTGTTAGGATATGTATGATCTCAAGATTCCTATAATCAGTTATTACTTTCCGGTTATCTCTCAGATCTAACCGACTTGTAACCCTGCTCCCCGGACTATATAAGGCAGACAGGGACCCCCTCTAAACTCACGCAATATCATACGATAGCTAATACAAACCAACAGACCACAGGAGTAGGGTATTACGTCATACTGAAGCTTGAACCTGTCTAACTCGTGTGTGTCTGTTGCCTTCTTGTTCTTGATCTCATGCTCCTCTGCCGATCAGTCTACCTTCGTGGGATACCCCTCAGAGGACTACCAATGATATTCTATCGACAGTTGGTGCGCCAGGTAGGGGACTGCGTGCTGTTTCCTTGTCGAACAAGATGGCTTTTTCCGTAGGCTCTTCGTCCCTCCTGCAGCCCAACCAGATCTTCATGGTCGGATCGATCTCCTGGATCATCAACGCTGATGGAGTCAGAGAGCTCCTCGAGCTGGCGTGGATCGTTTATGTGCCGATCATCCCCGCACCTACGACTGCAGATCCGATCTCGAAACCACCTCCGAGGTCACCTTCATCAGCAACTCGCCGGACACTTCCTCGCTACCAGAGGAGGCAGATCAACAATGACGATCTGATCGAGTCCATCGATCGGGTCGGTCTGAAGCTTGTCAATTGCCTCTTCATCACCGAATCGGCCCTGAACACTTTGGTTCAGCGCCGACCACCCTTCGATCCAAATCTATCGGAGGCTGCTCGAAAAACTCCAGGAGTTGCAGCTCTGCCCTTCGGGCTCACCAACATCGCCGCTACTTACCAAGACGCTCTGAGGGCCAAATTCGCCGACCAGGTGGGATGCGCCCATCCACTCGCCGACCAGATCAAGATCTAGCCTCCGCCAGCCGTCAACGTGCTACACATAGGCCGATGCCCCAGAATGTCCCTCCAGACCATCCTAGAGGAAAATCCGACCTCCGAGTCTCAGGGCTCTATGGAGACCCTCACCAAAACCTTCACCGAGCAACTCCTTCTCCCACCCTTCCGGGGTGGCGCGATCTTCAACGTCAGCATCGACAGCCCTCCTCAAAATGGTGAAACCGAGGAGGAATGCGTCGCTCGCGAGAACCAGAACGTCAACCGCGCGCAGCGCCGAGAAAACGAGGCAGGCATTGCGAGGGCCGAGGCTGCTCGAAATAATCGGCTTGACTCACAAGGAAGGCCACTCCCGCTCCACCGCGACCTCGACGAAGAGTTTCTCCGCGTTGACGGCCACGATGTTTTCAAGACTCCAAGCGCTAATCTGGCAGTGGCCGCCAACGAGCTCGCCCGCCTCCCGCAGACGCCTGAGCTCGCCAAGGTCGCCGCAATGCTTAAAGCGGCACACTGTCAGGTTAATGAGATCCACGAGGATCGGAGACCTTCGTGCTCTATGAGCACGATTCATCGATTAGCTGCACCGAGATCCAATTGCTACCCCAGTCAAAGCCATTTCGCCGACTAGTCACTGCCTCCCCAGGGGGGAGTCAGGGGCCACCGCGCCGAACACCATCGCCAACACGACCAGGAGGTCGAACAGGACGCTTGAGTGCACCTCAGCAACCTCCGGGATGCACGACGGCGTATCGAGCAACGTCGCTTCGGTCGCCATGAAGATGAAGTACGCGGCCGCCAGGAGTACGGAAACCCGGACTCAGCTATCAAGGCGATTGACGTCGGCAACGCTGCAGCCGACGCCGACCACAACACCGAAGGGCCCCCAGCATTCACGAGGGTGCTCCGAACACTTCAGTGGCCCCATGGTTTCAAAATCACTAGGGTCGAGCCCTACGAGGGAAGGATGAATCCAACACAGTGGCTATAGGCTTACGCCACTGCTGTCCGCGCCGCCAGAGGAGACACCAGTGTCATGGCAAACTATCTCCCCATCATGCTCACGCCACCCGCCATAAGCTGGTTTACTAGCCTTGCCCCGGACTCCATCGGATCCTAGGAAGAGCTTAAAAAGTCTTCACCGACAATTATATGGCTACGTGTACTCGGCCGGGCACCAAGCATGATCTCAACCGCATCAACCAGAAGCCATCCGACAATTATACGCCGACAAAGGATAAGCTCCGATACGTTCTCCGGATACACTTTCCGGCCTCCAACAACGCCACCGAATATGAAGCATGTCTCCACGGACTCCGTATAGCCGTTGAGCTCAGCGTCAAATCCCTCATGGTATACGGGGACTCCGCGCTGGTCATCAACCAGCTTAACAAAGACGGGTCTTGTTCCAGCGAGAAGATGGATGCATATTGCGCCGAAATCAGGAAGCTTGAAGGAAAATTCTACGACATCGAGTACCACCACGTGGTACGCGACCAGAATCAGCTCACCGACCATTTATCCAAGTTGGGCTCTTCTCGTGCCGTGATCCCGCCGGGGGTCTTCGTTCAAGATCTCCTAGCGACATCCATTAAAGAAGATAAGGAAATTCAGGAAGTTCCCCCCGTCGAGCAGCTGGTACTGGCGGTACCTTCGTCGGCCGCCGATTGGAGGGAGCAATTCATCAAGTACCTCACCAGCGCTGAAGTACCCACCAACAAGACTAAAACCGAACGCCTAATTCATCGAAGCAAGCATTACGTGCTGGTTGACGACAATTTGATGAGGAAAAGTGCTAAGGAAGGGATACTGTAGAAATGCATCACCTAAGAAGAGGGAGTGAAGCTACTTCTCAAAATTCAATCTGGCTCCTGCGGCAACCACGCGGCATCGAGAACACTGATCGGCAAATCTTTCTGAGCTAGTTTTTACTAGCCCACGGCCATCTCCGATGCAGAAGACCTCGTCCGATGTTGTGAAGGATGCTAATTTTTCGCCAAGCAAATACACGTGCCGGCATAAGAGCTGCAGACCATTCTAGCTTCCTGGCCCTTTACATGCTAGGGACTAGACATGATTGGCCCTTTTAAGCCAGCGCCAGGTGGCTTCCGATACGTATACGTTGCCATTGATAAGTTCTCCAAGTGGATTGAGTATAAACCACTCGTCTCGGCTACTGCAAAGAAAGCAGTCGAGCTCTTCGAAGATATCATCCATAGATTCGGTCTCCCGAACAGCATCATCACTGACCTTGAAACTACATTTACTGGCCATCACTTTTGGGACTCCTATGAAGACCGTTGCATCTCCGTCAAATATGTCTCTGTTGCTCATCCTAGAGCCAATGGCTAGGTTGAACGGGTGAACGACATGATCCTTGATGCCCTCAAAAAGAGACTATATCATAAAGAAGAAAAGCACCCGAGCAGATGGTTCAAGGAGCTACCAGCTATAGTCTGGGGACTGCGTACTCAAGCTAGTCGCAGCACCGGTGTGTCTCTATACTTCTTGGTCTACGGCTCAGAAGCTATACTACTAGCGGACATTGCCTTCCGAGCACCTAGGGTAGAAAACTATGATGAAGAGCAGGCCGCAGCTATTTGGACAGAGGACGTCGGCAGGGCCGAGAAAGAACGCCTAATCACCTACGTCCGCACAGCCAAATATCTGGAAGGCTTGCGGAGGTACAACAACCACAACATCAAAGGTCATTCATTTGTTGTCGACGACCTCGTTCTCCGTAGAAAACAAAAAACCGAAGGGATGCACAAGCTCTCCTCCCCTTGGGAAGGGCCTTACGTCGTCAAAGAGGTCACCCGACCAAGGTCTTATCGTCTATGTGACTTAGACGGAATCGATGTTCCCAACTCATGGCACATCGAGCACCTTATACGTTTCTATCCTTGAAACGCTCTAGATATGTACTCTCTGCTTTATGTTGAATAAAGTTTTGGTCTCCATAACTTGTCTCCACTTTTTCTCCATTATGGTTTAATCTCCACTTATGGTCGCCGAGCTCCATGCTACTCCATTGTGAACTCCAAAACGAAATTGCCATAACTGCGCCGACCATGTTTCTCCAAATCTCCAACGTTATCGCCGAACGATTTTCTCCAATATCGCCGAATGATTTCTCCTAGTCGCCGACATGTTTTCGCCAAAAATCGCTGAACGGTTTTCTCCAATATCGCAGAACGATTTCTCCAAATCGCCGACACATTTTCACCAAAAATCACCAAATAAGTTTTCTCCAAATCACCGAACACGTTTACTCCAAATCGCCAACGCCTTTCGCCACACGTTTTCTCCAAATCGCCGAACACTTTGCTCCAAATCTCCAAGATTTTTTGCCGATCAGCGAGCAGCATACTTTCTTTTCTGTTCGCTTCGGAGAAGACCCGGTCTCTGATCTCTCCCTACATGTGCCACGGGCTCCGCGCTCTGTGTTATGGGTGGTCGGCTATGGTTCTTTGATCACGCCTGTTCTTCCTACACATCCACGGGCTCCGTGCTCGACGTTATGGACTATGGGCTAGCCAACGCCGATAGCTTAGCATAGAACTAATTGCTCGAACGCCGCTTATACTATTTAAATCTCCAAGTTATTTCGACAATCGCCGAGCAGCACATGTTTTGCTCTGTTCTCTATGGAGAAGGCCCAGTCTCCGATCTCTCCCTACACGTGCTACAGGCTCCGCGCTTTGTGTTATGGGTGGTCGGCTATGGTTCCTTGGTCACGCCTATTCCTCCTACATGTGCACGGGCTCCGCGCTCGACGTTATGGACTATGGGCTAGCTGAGGCCATAGGGGTCAGTAGCAAACTAACTGCTCAGACTCTACTTATACTCCGTATAAATACTTCATGGTCAACACTACGAGGATTTTTTTTCACCAAAAATACAAGCACACTGCATACACATGCACCTTGTAACATTCCTCACATACATAATTGTTTTTTGCGCTTTCGCGCGTTCTAACTACACCGTCAAGATATTACAGATGACAATATCTGAGCAGATCACCGAGCTCCGCCATCACCGTCTGTCTCATCGAACAGGTCTATATCGCCGGCCAGCTTCTTCGTGGCATCCTCCACCTCATCCTCCAGCTGCTGGGTCTCCGCATCGCTCAGACCTTCGGCGAACCCGCCCCCTATCGACTGAACGCCCGTGGTTGGGTAGTGGGACCGGACAACCACAAGGACATGAGTAGCGACAGACACAATGGCGTCGCGGTTGAAGCTCTTGAAGTTCTCCCACGCTGCCTTGCACCTCTGGATGATGGTGTCTGAATGTTGCCACTTGCCGTCGGGCTGAGTAGCCGGTTCTAGGTCGACGCAGTCAAGCACTGGTTTAATTGCGGCGACTACAGCGTCGAAGTTATCCCTTTGGGTCCTAGCCTCCTGCACCAGCACATCAAACTGTGCCTTGGCTTTATGACGGTAGCCTACAAGCATTACAATGTTCCAGCATACAAGGAAACTACTTCAACAGTAATTCCGACCAAGAGGTATTCACCTTTTAGCTCTTCCGCCAGTTTGTCTGCTCACTCAGACTCCTTTGCCTTCTTCTGTCGAAGTTGTTCGACGACCAACCGCAGTTGGCCAAGCTCCGCATCTTGCTCTACAAGCGCAACAGTTACCAACAAAAATATGGTTGTTCAGCAATAAAAAGTACATTCGCCGATATACCGTACCTGCTTTCTGCTCGGATACACTTCTGAGCTGTTGGGATTTCTGTTCCAACTGCTCGGAGGCACCCCTCAGTTATCTAGAGACTACAGCCAGCTGCTCGGACTAGCTCCGTAGCTGCTCGGACGTAGCTGCCAGTTGCTCAGACAGGACCCCCTCTGGTATTCTAGGTCCCACGTGTTGGACTCTGCAAGGTCTCGTTCGCACCGGGCCCTCTAGATGTTTCTCTCTGAGATGTTCACCACCTCTTCGAGTTTATCGTCCTCCTCGGCGAGGGGCTCCATCCTCTTTATCAGCTGGCGGCGCTGCTCGGCAGTCCGAGTTATCTCCTGCAAATGCACAATGACAATGTCGAAATCCAATTTCCAATGTAAAAGAGGAGCATTCCAGACGCAGTACTAACCTTGATCTGCTTTGTCACCCCGGCAAGGGTGATCTTCGACAATTACTATGTCATCGCCGCGCTTTCGGAGGATTCGGACAGCTTGGGGTCGAGGTTCCTCATGCTCGATCTCCTCCACCTTGTCCTCCTCTGCAGCAGCTGGAGGCACCACCTGGGGGCTCGGTGGCCAGATAGCGGGTCCGACCATGCCCTCCGATGCCTCGGGGAGCGCCGTCTGCTCCTTCGACACCACAAGATTCTCCGCTCTAGATTCCAGCGCGACGCTGGTAACTACAGCTTCTACTCTAGAGAACCCGGCGGCGCCCATCATTGCTGAGGGTGCTATCACCGATGCATTCGCCGTCGACGACAACTGTTCACCGACGCCAAGTCCACCAACGGTGGCAATTGGCTCCCCTGCATGCTGACAAGCACCTGGGGACTCCAGGATGGGGTCCACCGGCATCCTTTCCGTCCTAGAGCCAGCCTTTGGCTGCTCGTCAGTCTGGATGGGTGGGACTAGATCCATCGTACGCCTTGCTCTGCATCAAGTCAACTCAACAGTCACCACAAAAGTTAAGAAACTACAGCTATTGACACAAAATGTGATGCACTGTGCCTCACACACAGCAAGCTGGAAAGCGTGGCTTCAATCAGGTGCCCGGGTGCTTCGTGATCCGGAAACGTGCCAGTCAGTTTGACCTGAAAAAAACTAACAAGGGATAAAACAGTTAAATGCCAAACCGAAACATGTCGGGTGAGACCAGACAGTTCCATATATACGGCCCTGAAGCCACTTACAATGACATACAGCTATAGGAAGCTATATGCCAACAAGTTTATAAACCATTCGGCTAATCGTAAGATGAACACACGTAAAGATCCGATTGCCGAATGCATGTGCATGGGAAGACATGTTTGAACAAGTGAAATTAATTATGCGTTAACGCATATCCAAGCTCAGCAGTCCAGCCGAGTTGGGGTCCATGAAGAAGGAACGTGCAAATAAACACGATTAAGCTAATCTAAAACCTGCATCTGCCGCACGACACCTAGTTTCGTCAAAGCTTAAACGTAATTAACATGCATGAACCCACAACATGTGACAATCTAGATTAAAATAATTCAGCCATTATGAGCATGTTATCTATTTGCAAAGGTAATATGAAAGTAATGATCATTGAAGCACGAATAAAACCATAGGAGAGGGCCAAACAATATCAATCTAGATTGGGCAGAAGTGTGTTACAAATATATAAAATATTTAAAACATGCAACACAGGATAACTTAATGAATCTATTTAGATTTTGCCGTATCTAATAGAGCCGATAACTGTCTTGCTTTCACTAAGCATATTGAGCAAATGCCTGCCGCACGGTATCTACTCATAAACAAAGCATAAGCAAAGACTTCTTGATTGTCAAGCAAAGATCCGCCGCACGATCATTGAAAACAAACAAGACTACTTGCATCACGTCTAAATCCACCGCATGATACTAAACATGATAACAAGGTTGTCGAAACTTACGGAGGTCGACGGATCGATGACTCCTCTCGAAGAACTCGACGACATGACAAAAGGACTCGAAAGTAGGCACGGGGCCGGTTGTATTGATTTGGTTGTGAACGCCTATTACAATGGTCGAGGGTCAATATTTATA
Source organism: Miscanthus floridulus (assembly GCF_019320115.1). Lineage (NCBI taxonomy): Eukaryota > Viridiplantae > Streptophyta > Magnoliopsida > Poales > Poaceae > Miscanthus > Miscanthus floridulus. The sequence continues at coordinate 141,531,423 of NC_089580.1, forward strand.
CCCTAGACAAAACACGAGTCCTAAAAGACTACGATTTACAAAGGAACTCTTAAACAAACTTGGAAACTACGATTCCTTGCCCTAAACTCTCAGAGTCCTTTATTATTACAACTTTCATCTTTTCGATCGGCTTTACTTGCCATCTTCTGCTTTCCCGAATGGAGTCACCACCTTCTGAAGTAACCGACCGCACAAGCATTTAGCCGACCGCTTGTTTTGTTTGCCGAATGTCCTCCTTCCCACATGCGGGCCCACCTGTCATCTTCCAAAGTCGACCAAAATCCAGTGTTAACACATGCCCCCTCAATTTTGGGATAAAAGTTGTTTTATTCTGAAATTGACCACAAGCTCCTTCTTCCTCCTAGGTCAGCACCGTTCAACACCGCAGCCGCTGTCCAAAAATTCAAGCTTTCAGCGCAACCTCAGACCCACTTCAAATCTTCAATGGCGACCCAGGATGAAATTCCAGAGGTAAACTTCACTTATATTCGGCAATTTCCACTTGATCTTCCCGTTCTTCTTTTGGCTTATTCCTCTTTGATTTCAATCACCCTTTAAAGGAATACAAGAATCAGATTTTGATCCCTTATGCTGCCAACCCCGATTCCTATTTCCTCAGCCCAATGGGAAATCCTAACCCTTTTGAAATTATCGAGAAGGAAACCCAAAGAATCCCTTTCAAATCTGGGATCACCTTGCCAAACCGATGGCCAAACACGTTCAAGAATTGGCAATTTCCCCCAATCGCTGGATGGCGGAATTGGTACAGGAGAATGCTGGAGAAAAGCAGCAGCCACTGGGAAAGTCAAGACATCAGTCATTGTCTGGAATTATCCTTAGCAGAAACACCCAGAAACGATTCCCTTTTGATAGCAGCTTCCCATTTTTGGTCTGACACCATTAATGCCTTCATCTTTGGTCATGGTATGATGACCATCACTCTAGCCGACGTGTTCATGATGATTGGCTTGAACGTGTCACTACCAGTATACCCTCATAAGTACAAGAGCAAAAGTAATCAAAGAGCCATCAGCTCTGGATGTGGATGGGTCAAATACATCCAGAACTACATGAATGCATCTGGCACCATTTTTGACAAAGAGTTGAAAGCCTTCATGAATATGTGGCTATGCAGATTCATCTTCTGTGGAAAATCCAATGAACCAACTCTGAATCATATGGTGATGGCTGAAGACTTAACTGCAGGCACTCAGATCCCACTAGGCAAATATCTCTTAGGGTCTGTTTATCATATGATGCATCAGATTACTCTTCAGATGCGCCAAGGTGGAGAAATCTCTTGTGTGAATGGTCCCTGGTGGCTAATTCAGATGTGGCTCCAGCTATACATGCATCAGATAACCTCTATGAGCCTCTTCAATCTAAGTTTTCCTTCAGTTAACTATGCTGAAGGCAGTACAGCAAAGGTTAAGGCTTGTCAGACTTATGGGGAAGCAGCATCATCTATCAGCATTGACATAGACATTGGTCATTTCTTCAAGCTGTTTTTCAAAGGATTCGGCAATGTGCTCTGGTTCCCTTACAGAGAAAATGAAAATTTGATTTTGCCCTGCAAGTTTAGCTATGAAATTGGTTGTTCAGGTCAAGAATCCACGGAGATCTTCAACTCCTTTATCAAACCTTGCATTCTGCTAGCCGAATTTCATCATGGGAGATTAGTGCAGTCCACCTACGAATTCTACTATCCAAATATGGTGGCCAGACAATTAGGATGTGGCCAGCTGCCCCCAAGATTCCTTTTCTCAACAATCATAAAGTCAAGGGAAGTAATAACAGAAAGAATGGAAGCCAAGAAAATCTTTGAATTAGGATGGGAATTGCCAACATACAAACCATCTCCATTTGGGCTAATAGATGTTGCTCATCCCTTCTTTGTCTCTTGGTGGCAAGAATGGCATGCTCATATCTTCAATATATCAGTTCATCCTTTATGCAAAAACTTGCAGCCCGATTTTGCTTCTGATAGTGAGGTAATTTCATTATGCTCATCATTTCCTGCTTTTGAATTCACTTCTTATTCTAACATCTGGTTATGCACAGGATCTTGAGTCTACTCCCCCTGCCAAAGCAATCCAGTACTATTCGGCTGGTCCCAAGCCTGCTCTGGGGTTTGATGCTCCAAAATTAAAGGAATTCATGAAAATTCCTGCAACTTTGGATTCAGTACCTTTAAAGGCACTCATGAGAACTCCTGCTACTTCAGCTGCTGCATCTTCAAGAGGAAAAAGCAAAAGGAAAACACCTGAAAGTTTTCTCTTACCCAAGAAACCAAGGACCAAGAAAGCCAAATTATCTCTTAAGGTATGAACCTTTTATTCTCTATCAGGTTAACAACCCCACTTAGCAGTAAACATGACCACCTCTATATTCATTACTTCCATTGCAGCCACAAGTCGAAATTCCCAGACTAGGCAGCACCTCAGCAGCTGTAAAACCAACTCCTGAAGTTTCTACCAAAAATAAAGAAATCCATGACAGTGAAGCTTCAGAGACTCATGAAGCTGAAGGTTCAAAGGCTCATAAATCTGATGAGACTATAAGTAACATCGTTCAACCAATTCCCCTTTTTTTTTAATAACATCTATCCCTTATGCTCATTATCATTTACTTTATTGAGAATAGATGAAATCTTAGATGAACCGGTGAGGGAAACTTCTCCTGATCAAGCTCCAAACCCGTCCCTTCTGAACATTCAGCCAAGTCCTCCAGCAAGCTAGGGTATAACCCATCCTAATGATCAATCAGTTCAGCAGGTAATGCCTTGTCTTACACTATATTTTAGCAAATTCACCCAATCGGCTAACACCTCCTTTCTTCTCTTTTCTTTTAGAAGAACATCACTAAACTGACCACCAGCTACTCCTTCTCTATTGAGGACTACATCATTGAGAAAGGTGAAGAGATTACTTCTCAACAAACCTTATCGCTGGAAAATTAGGCTCGGCTAAAAGAGGTGATCATTCTACTGAACAAGGATACCATTATTCTGGTTCAGGATGCAGCTCCGATAAGAGACCTCCTTGAACTCATTGATCAAGATATCCCTTCTGCTCTCAAGGCTCCCCTAGAATCTGCAGCCCATCTTGATGACCACTTTGCCATGGTGAGAAGGGCAACCAAGAACATATCTTCAAGGGCTGCTTTGCAGAAGGATAGATCTCTGAAGAAGCTGGAGATTAAAGATCTTCACTCTCATATCCAGACTACAAGAAATTCCTTGACAACCTTGGAGCCTGAACTGAAAGCCATGGAGGATGAAAAAAGCAGACTAGAAGCTCAACTAGCTGAACTGAATGCCAAAATTCAGTCTCACAGGGCCCATATAGCTAATTTGCCGAAGAACATAGAAGCAGCTTCACTAAAGATAACTTCGGCCATCAAAGAAGATCAGCAAATCAAAACTAAGTTATCCAGCATCCAGAGTTCTGAAGATGAAGATCAGAAAGTGCTAGATAATGTTAGCTGAATCAGGACTGAAGCCATAGAGGCAATCAATCAGCTTCTGAACAAGTAGACATTGGGCTTGTAATAAACTTAAGTGTGATATACTCTATCCCTTGATCAATCAACTTCATGTTTACATATTTTTATTCGTTTGAAAAAGCAATCGGCCATTCTCCTTTAAATTTCTCGATTAGAATGTAGCCGATTGTCTCCATTCTTCCGATAGCCGAACGAATCCTAATTTAAATGTTGTGAGGGTATAGCCGAACAATGCTGGCTCCAACAAATCAGGGAGATAGTTGAACGACGCCCGACTTAATCCATGCCTGGCCCAGCCCAGTAGCGGCCCAGCTGAAAGGGAAAAACCCTACTCCATCGTTCGGCATTCTCGCCCCACGACTCCGTGGAATTCACCACGATTCTTCGCTTCGGCTTATAAATAGACCCTTCCGTTAGCCTTCATCGCTATCTCCGTTTTAGCGTTCTCATATCCGTCTCCTCCACTTCCTTTGTTCAATTCATTCCAGAAGAAAACCCTAACCTCCATCAAAGCAAATGGCGAATAGTGGCGACCGTAGCAAGCGACCTGCCAACGGAGAGGCGGAAGGAAGCAGAGCATCGCGCTGCCGGCGCCGTGGGTACGAATCGGCTTTTTGCCCCCTTGCGATTTTCTTGTTCATCTCTTAGTTTTGATTTTTTCTTCCTCATTCATCAGGATAAGGGTCATCAGCTCCAGCCAATATCATCTCCTTCCTCCGGCGACAGCAGCTCAACCGGGAACTCCATCATCCGGCTCCTCCGGATCCTCCAGCTCTTCAAGCTCCTATCATTCCAATCCTTGGGGCCCGGCAGAACCAGCAGATGCACACCATCCATATTCTCACGAGGAAGCGCTCAAATTTCGCTAGGAGAGAGACGAGGCCTGGGAGGAGCTAGGCGACGTCTCCAAGAAATTCGGCATCGAGCAAGCCGAATGGGAGGACCAGCGGAAGCAACTCTGCAACGCCATCACCGGTCTGATATCTTCATTTGGTTTCATCATTCTGGCTTCCCCTACTTGCTGACCCATTTTTTCTTTTCTGCCCAGCTCTTTCTGTGGAGAACGACCGCCTGAAGGCGGCGGCGAACAAGGTTGCCGACAAGGTGAATGCCCAGGGGAAGACATCCGAGGCACGCCTTGATGCTGTGGGCGGCCGTGTTGATTAGGCCGTCATCCAAGGTGTGCACCTTGGTGTTTCTCTCGGGCTGGCGGCAATGACCTCCCGAACCAACGAAGACTACTCCTTCCAGCCAGTCGGCTTCGCTGGAGGACGCCCGGACGAGATCGACGACATCGATGAGCGTCTGGAGGTCTACGATGATCATGCCGTCGCCCTTGCCGAGTCCACAAATCCCCAGTCCGTCCTCAACAAGTTATTTGAGGAGTAGTTTGTATTAGGATGGACTTCTGTAAATAAACTTGTCTTTTGGAAGAATACTTATTTCTTTGATTCTTTTCGGTAAAATTCTGCCTGCGACTGTCAGAAAAATGCTGAAAACACCCCGGTCTTGCATAAACATTCTTGTGCTAGAGGCGATGCAAACTGCATCGGCTATTTTGTGCTGAAGGCGATATGAACAATATCGGCTATTCTCAGTTTTATTTTTTAGGCTAAAGGCGATTTTCCTTTTATCGGCTTTTCTGATCTACGTTCATGAACCAACCTCAACACTGGGGTAATATTTCTTAAGAAATCTTCCATTGATAGCTCTGGTAAATTCCTCCCCAAATAAAGTCTTCAATATGTATGCATTGCCAGGTACACATTCTATTATTCGGAAAGGACCTTCCCAATTTGGAGACCATTTGCCATAAAAATTTGATTATAGCCAGCATTACCATCCATAAAACTAATGACTTCATAACCTGCTGCTGCATCTACTAGTAAATCGGCAACTGGCATTGGGTAACCATCCATGGGAGTGGCCTTATTAAGATTTCTGAAATCTATGCAAACCCTCATTTTTCCATTTTTCTTGTATACAGGTACTATATTTGAAATCCACTTTGCATACTTGCATGGCCGAATGAAGTTTGCTTCTATTAATCTTTCAACCTCCTTCATCACATCGGCCAATACCTCTTCTTTGTATATCTTCCGTGGAGGTTGTTTGTAAGGACGAAATCCAGGTTTAATGGGTAATCGATGCTCAACAATGGAACGATCCAATCCAGGCATTTCCGTGTAATCCCAAGCAAAACAATCTTTAAACTCTTTCAACAGATCTATCAACTTTGATTTATATTCTAGGTCTAACTTTGCACTAATATACATCGGCCTTGGCTTAGAACCATCACCAACATCAATTTCTTCCAACTTATCAGCCGACATAAAACCACGTCCCAACTTTCCTTTGTTGCCATCGACAGGATTTCCCATTAAAAATTACTATGAGAGCCGACTGTTTGGATCGGCTGTTGGCCCTCGCTGAAAACATTTACAGGACCTTCTTTCCACACTTTTCCAGAGAAACAATCGACGCCTTCATATTCCCAGTAGGTAGATTCTGCGGCAGCAACACTTACCGAATCATCAGCATGTACAACTTCAACGTCATCTCCAATCCATTGAATGAGAATTTGATGCATGGTTGAAGGAATGCAGCAATTAGCATGGATCCAATCTCTGCCCAAGAGTAGACTATATGCCCCCTTGCCATCAATGACAAAAAAGGTAGTAATCAGAGTTTTCGACCCAATAGTTAGCTCGACATGGATAGCACCTCGGGTATCGGAAGGGTTGCCAGCAAAGTCCCTAAGCACCATGTCAGTTTTCAACAATTCTTCATTAGTCATCCCAAGCTTTCTGAAGGTAGTATAAGGCATGATATTGATAGCAGCCCCTCCATCAACAAACATCTTAGTTAAAGGCTTGCCATTGACATATCCCTTTAAATAGAGTGGTCTCAAGTGACGATTCTTGATTGGTTTGTCAAAAACAGCCTGCTGTGTTAATACAAGCTGGGCCATCAAATCCTAACATTCACTTTCATCAAAATCAGAGTACACCTCTTCTTGGACATCTTGGCTTTTGGGAGCTATAAACTCTGATGGGAGGAAGAAAGCCATGCAAGCATCAGCCGAAGGACCACATTCATCAGGCTTCTTCTTAGGACGCCATATTTGCTTTGTTTCGGTAACTTCCTGTTTCAACTCCCTATTCCTCAACCGTTGAACTCTTCTTTTCTGACTTTTCCTCAGGCCTGGAGGACACCACTGTCCTTTTTGCCATACGTATCTATAGGAATCAGCTTCTTCATCATGCACCCTATCATGAATCCAACCTTGACCTACAAATCTTTTCCTTTGCTGATTCTCAAAATCATCTATTTTTAAGCGCCGATCATCTTCAGGAACCTTCGTTCCAAGTCTTTCATAGACGGGACGGCGGTTGACTCGAGATTGCCTATACTCGGAGTACTGAACACTACACTCTGGACAATTATTTCTAGCAGGCAACCTCAAGCCTTCATTCCAACAATGCCTAAAGAATGAACAACCCCAATGAGACTGCTCCTGTTCTATCATGTATTCTTCTTGCTCCCTTCGGCATACCTCTTCCTCATACCTCCGGCATTCTTCCATAAACCATTGCTTCTTATAGTATCCCTTCTCTTGCTCTCTCTGCCACTTGTTTAGCAAAATACGTGATGTAACTCTGGGTTTGGAAGTTTGACCTTTCTCGGTTCGGCTATTCTGAAACCGAACTCGTTGCTGCAGCTCTCTACTGGTAACTTGCCGATCCGGGTCAACAGCACCACTTTTCTTTGCTCTATCAGAAGTCAACACCTTCATCTTGCCTTTACCTTTGAGATCATTGGCAAAGACCATATTCATAGAGAAAGAAATCATATTTTGTGGAAAAGGCTGATCATCAATTCTCATCTTGCCATCAAACTTCAAATGTCCCTCTTAGATAGCTTTCTGGATTCGTATTCTGAACACTCGGCAATCATTGATAGAGTGAGAATTAGTGTTATGGAAGCCACAATACTTTTTGTCTTTCACTCCTTCAGGACGTAACATGGGATGTCCTTCTGGCTGCTTGATGCGTCCTTCCTTCATCAATAATGCAAAAAGCCTGTCTGCCTTAGTAACATCAAAATCATAGGTTCCCTTTTGTTGTTTCAACCAGCGTTGACTAATTTGAGTAGGCTCCTTTGCCCAATTCAACTCAGCTACAGCTATCTCATCTTCATCAATATACTCAGTCGCTTCCTCCAGAAAACCTTGATACACCTCATTAGTGGCATTGTTCTTCTGAAAGCGATTATCTCTCCTGAATCCTTGGGCCTGATTACTCATAGCTGCTAAACGCTGTGCAAGTTGGCCAAGATCATCAAACTCCATGCCGAACAACTTCTCCCTGATATTCGGCAACATTCCTGCTATAGCTATTCCAGGTAGTTGATCATCTGGTAAATTCAGAGAATAACACATATTCTTGGTTTCCCTAAATCTGCGAAGATATTCCAATGGTGTCTCATTTGTTCTCATCCTCAGACTCATGAGATCGACCAACTTCTTCTCATTAGTACCCGTGTAGAAATATGAATGAAACTTCTGCTCTAGCTCTGCCCACGTACCAATGGAATGAGCTGGTAAAGACATAAACCACGTGAAAGCTGGTCCTATAAGAGACAAAGGAAAATATCGAATCCTCCAAGCTTCATCTGAAGCAGCTTCTCCAAGCTGCATTAAGTACCGACTGACGTGCTCTATGGTACTAGTATCATCTTGACCAGAAAACTTGGTCAAATCTGTTGGATGCTTCACCCTTGGAGGTAACGCCACTCTGTTGTACCACTCTGGATAAGGAGACTTGTATGAATAGGATTGATTTTTTGGCTTCAAGCCGAACTAATTCTGCATCATATCAGCCATCCTGTGCATCAAAACATCAATGCCTGAATCCTAATTTCCTTGTACCTACACTCCAGAAGGCAATCCTGAAGCACTCCTATACCCTGGCCATAGGTGGGATGTGATTGCTTTTCAGTGTGAGTCAATCCACCTATATTTGAAGTCGATGCTCCTTCTTTTCCAACAGGCTTCTCTTGATGCTTTGGAACATTGAAAAGTGTTGGTCCACTGAGTGGGCCAACATTTTCTTCAAAGTATTTATCAACCATTAGACCAAAAGTACTGATCATGATTGCCCGAAAGGTATTCAGAAAAGCTGTGTGATGGTTTGTCATGGTTTCTCCCATAGCTTTATAAACCAGGGCTGCCATCTTCTGAGCATCCTCCTCTTCAGTGTAATCAGTTTGATGTGGAAGAAGAACCCTTGGCATTGACTGCTTTTGAAACACTTTGTTGCTCTTGTTTTTGGAAAAAGACATCAAACACTTCCGTTGGTATTGCTCACATGCTTGTAGCACTAAATCCCTGTAATTATCTAGCAATTCTGCCATGCTCACATCCAGAACATGATCATTGTTGATCTCAGACGCCATCTTGAACTAACAGATGGTCCCACCGAGCGTGCCAAAAAGTGTGTTGACACAAAATGTGACGCACTGTGCCTCACACACAGCAAGCCGGAAAGCGTGGCTTCAATCGGGTGCCCGGGTGCTTCGTGATCCGGAAACGTGCCAGTCAGTTTGACCTGAAAAAAACTAACAAGGGATAAAACAGTTAAATGCCAAACCGGAACATGTCGGGTGAGACCAGACAGTTCCATATATACGGCCCTGAAGCCACTTACAATGACATACAGCTATAGGAAGCTGTCTGCCAACAAGTTTATAAACCATTCGGCTAATCGTAAGATGAACACACGTAAAGATCTGATTGCCGAATGCATGTGCATGGGAAGACATGTTTGAACAAGTGAAATTAATTATGCGTTAACGCATATCCAAGCTCAGCAGTCCAGCCGAGTTGGGGTCCATGAAGAAGGAACGTGCAAATAAACACGATTAAGCTAATCTAAAACCTGCATCTGCCGCACGACACCTAGTTTCGTCAAAGCTTAAACGTAATTAACATGCATGAACCCACAACATGTGACAATCTAGATTAAAATAATTCAGCCATTATGAGCATGTTATCTATTTGCAAAGGTAATATGAAAGTAATGATCATTGAAGCACGAATAAAACCATAGGAGAGGGCCGAACAATATCAATCTAGATTGGGCAGAAGTGTGTTACAAATATATAAAATATTTAAAACATGCAACACAGGATAACTTAATGAATCTATTTAGATTTTGCCGTATCTAATAGAGCCGATAACTGTCTTGCTTTCACTAAGCATATTGAGCAAACGCCTGCCGCACGGTATCTACTCATAAACAAAGCATAAGCAAAGACTTCTTGATTGTCAAGCAAAGATCCGCCGCACGATCATTGAAAACAAACAAGACTACTTGCATCACGTCTAAATCCACCGCATGATACTAAACATGATAACAAGGTTGTCGAAACTTACGGAGGTCGACGGATCGATGACTCCTCTCGAAGAACTCGACGACACGACAAAAGGACTCGAAAGTAGGCACGGGGCCGGTTGTATTGATTTGGTTGTGAACGCCTATTACAATAGTCGAGGGTCAATATTTATACCCTAGACAAAACACGAGTCCTAAAAGACTACGATTTACAAAGGAACTCTTAAACAAACTTGGAAACTACGATTCCTTGCCCTAAACTCTCAGAGTCCTTTATATTACAACTTTCATCTTTTCGATCGGCTTTACTTGCCATCTTCTACTTTCCCGAATGGAGTCACCACCTTCTAAAGTAACCGACCGCACAAGCATTTAGCCGACCGCTCATTTTGTTTGCCGAATGTCCTCCTTCCCACATGCGGGCCCACCTGTCATCTTCCAAAGTCAACCAAAATCCAGTGTTAACAACAGCAAAGTACCTCCAAGACAAGGATACTTACGGTTTGGTCTGCCAGTTCAATTTCTTGAACCGGTAGTGCCTGCCCGAGCCCCCAGGCGCAGCCGTGGGGTCGACTCTCGTGCTCTGCGGGGGATGTCTCGGCTCCTCCATAGTCGACCTCTGTTCTACCTACCGCTCTGGGGCCCTCTCCGCTTGTTGCTTCGGGTTTGCCTCTGCCTGTTGCTCGGGGACTCCCGTCGCTTGCCCCATAGGGACTCCCGTCGTCTGCTGTGCGGGAACTTCCCTCGCCCATTGCTCAGGGACTTCCATCGTCTGCGGCTCAAGGACTTCTTCACCTCCCCTTGATTGATTCCCCACGGGAGTGCTGCGCAGAGGCTCTTCATGCTCGGTGGAGGATCCGTCAGAACTTCGTCGTCATCAGACCAGTCGAACACAGTGGTCCTTCGTGTTCGAGTGGTCTGATCATCGCTAAGCGAGATGCTGCCTGGTTTGATGGGAGCAGCAGCCGCCGTCTTCCTCCTCTTCTGGGCCAGCTCGTCTACCGCTGCCCTCTTCCCTCAGGCTTTCTCTGACACCAGGGGAGAACTCTCCGTTCGACCAACATCCATACCTCCGGAATCTGACGAGACGCCGATGGCACTTCCTTCAGGTTGAGTCGGTGGTCGTGCATCCACAGCTGGTGGCCAATTGCCCTTCGGCACACTTGAAAAGTACACCGCCCTATCCTGTGAGTGGATCTTTGCATAAGTAAATCAGTCCACTGCTCGGTAATGAAGAAGGATAAAAAGCATCAGGAATACACAACTGAGATATTTACCTGAGGAGACAGATTTTTGTAGTTGATGGGCTTTGTATACCCTGACATGTTGAACGAGGAAAACAGAGCGAATAGCTCTACAGCCCGCTCTTCACAAACGTTTCTCGACAGCATCTCCGGCCTCTCCTAGGTACCATCGGTCTCCCCCTTGAACTCGAAGGCTAGATGCGCCCTCTCCTTATAGGGCTACACGCAACGTACTATAAAGCTTGCCGCTACCAATCCGCCATTGGTTCTCGTGCCCTTTATTAAGGCAAGAAGCTCCCTTACTTGCTCCATGTCAGCGCTGTTTGGCGTTTTCGACCAGCTCCTCTGACTCTCCGGGATGTGGTCGTCGTCACAGCGGACGGCTAGGTGGCTCTGTTTTATGTAGAACCACCTAGCGTTCCACCCCTTCAATGATGTGTTCAGCGACACAGTAAGGTACTCGCCCGCCATCCCATCGCGCAGCTGAAAGTACACCCTGCCAACCACTTTGGAACCACCGCCGCCTCTCTTTTTCAGCCAGAACAGGTAACGGAAGAGGTTGAAATGGGGGAGGATTATGAGATATACCTCACAAAAATGGATGAAGATTGAGATGTGCAGAATGGTATTGGGATGGAGGTTGCACAGACTAACCACCCAAAGCTCCAACAGATCCCTCACGAATGGATGAACAGGAAATCCCAACCCGTGCCAGAAATAATCCTCGAATACCACCACTTCATCGGTATGAGGTGTTGGGAAGGACTCACCGAGGGCCAGCCGCCATCCGGCGGTAGCACGGTCAGGAAGAACGCCAGCCTCCACCAATCTGTTAAGCTTCGCCTCTCCCGTTCGCGATGGCACCCACTCTTCGTCCCACCGGGCGCCGGCGCTCACCTTCTTGGGGCTTGTTTTCTTCGATTTGGCAGCTCCTTTCTTTAGCGTCATCTCTCCGATGTGATTGGGGTTTGGCGGCGGAAGCAAATGTGGGAGCGAATCTAGAAACATGAGGATTGAGGATAAAGATGGAATGGTAAAGTGGCAAAGATGGGAGCGCAGGATGCGGCGGCGTAGTTATAAAGCACTTTCCCCACCCTTTCGCATTCGAGGGTTTTTGGGGAACCGTTCCCGCGATTTGCGCTCCTCTGAATTCTTCGACGTGGCTTAATGGGCCGTAACCTAGGCTTTCACGCAACCGCAGCCTACGTCGCTCATTTATCGCCGCCGTCAGTTATTACTCGCCGAATAATCGCCAACTTCTCCACCATTTATTGAGGCTCAGTAACCGTTACTGTACAACCATTCCTCCGATTCTTTCTCCATGGTTGGATTCCTCCGATATCTCCGCTTGCGGCTCAGAGACTGGCTGCCTGCTCGGCTGGTCTTTCACTATTTCTTTGTTTCTGACCCTGGCACCACGTGACTCCATCACCTACTGTTAGGCTCGGGGGCTAAGTGGGCACACTTCACCTTGCGGTGAATGTGCTTTTCGAGTCTACGCCCAGGGACTGGCTGCCTGCTCGGCTGGTCCTCTATTCTTCTACTTTGGACCCTAGCATCAAATGACTATGTCATCTACTGTCAGGCTCAGGGACTAAGTGGGCACACTTCACCTCGCGGTGAATGTGCTTGCTTTTTTCTGGAAGGCTCCGTGCCTCTCGAAGCTGAACAAGACTAATTCCTTATCTCATGGTCGGACTCTAAGCGGGCACACTTGGTCCACTACAAAGAAATTTTCTATTCTGAACTTGAGCTCCTTACACCCTTATGGCAAGCCGTGCTTGGGTTATGCTGCTCGGCTACGGTTTGTGCTGCTCGGTAATAGTACACGCTGCTCGGCAACTGCTCACAACTGCTCGGCAACTCATCACGGTGGTCGGACCATGAGTTTGACTACTCGGCTTTGTTCACACCTGCTCGGACAAGCTCAAGACGGCGTTGCACAACGGGTACAAGGTGCTCGGAGACTAGCTGTGGGGGTATGACCCTGGATACCCACGGCAGACCACATGGGCTGCGCCCTCAGGGGCGGCCCAGCCCATAAGACAAAGCCTTGCGGGACACGACTCTAGTCGGCGCCTTCCGCAAGGCATCTGGAAGATATCCTGAAGATACTACGATATCTGTTAGGATATGTATGATCTCAAGATTCCTGTAATCAGTTATTACTTTCCAGTTATCTCTCAGATCTAACCGACTTGTAACCCTACTCCCCGAACTATATAAGGCGGGCAGGGACCCCTCCAAATTCACACAATATCATACGATAGCTAATACAAACCAACAGACCATAGGAGTAGGGTATTACGTCATACTGACGGCCTAAACCTGTCTAACTCGTGTGTCTTTGTTGCCTTCTTGTTCTTGATCTCACGCTCCTCTGCCGATCAATCTACCTTCGTGGGATACCCCTTGGAGGACTGCCGATGATATTCTGTCGACACTAGTTGGCTAAATGCCCTTTTAGTCCTATTTAATCATAGTATTTGGATAAAAAGTGACTAAATAGGACTAAAATTAACTGGCTAGACTTTAATAGCCCAAACCAAATGCCCCTTAATGTAACACAGCACGGTCGTGGGAAAAAAGAACACACCAAGCATGCGCATTGCATTGTCTTTGTCGCACTTGTTTACTACTCCCTCCATGTCCTAAAAAACGTACAGTACTAGTATATACAACACCATGCATGATTGTTGAAAAGTAAAGCTGTCATGTGGCTCTGCGCTGTACAAATCAATACTAGTTGTGTGAAAACGACAAATATATTCCAGTGTCGATGTGACGATGTGTGTGTGCGCGGGGGGTGAAATTTTTGCATTTTGGTCCCTTTTGAAAACATTTTTTACAAAAAGACCTATGCCAAAATATTTGCTAAAAATAGACCATTTTTAGGCGTCTTAGAACATGACGCCAAGGTATGAGGGTCGGCGTCGACTGACACGATGTCAAGGTCTTGCCACGTCACGGACGACCCCGATCGACGGTGACACAGTGGCGCATGGGGTCCGACACGTCGGCGTTGTGTCAGCCAACGCCACAGGCCCAACCTCGGCGCTGTGGGACTACACGCCGAGCTATTGGCACCATCTGGCGCGTGGCCTAGGCGGCCCAACAACACTTCGTGGCCTAATATCTTGGCACGGGGTCACTTAACGCCGAGCCACCAGACTCGGCGTGGCCCGACTCAACGCTGAGGTCTGGACTCTTGAAGCCGCGCCACGGCCCCCTTCTTCTTCCTCCCTCCATTCTGAAACCGCCGGCTCTCTGTCTCCCAAATCCCCCCATGGCCCCCATGAAACCCTAGCCCCCAAATGTGACCCTAGGTGCCCGGATCTCGTCTCCCGAAGCTTCCTCGAGGTAATGGTCCCTCCCCTCCTCCAATCTATCCGCGTAGATGTGCTTGCATTGTCTCTAATCATGTGGAATCATGGGTGTATGGTGTTTTGGTATATGTGTATTTGCATTTGCAAAATGTATGGCTTAGGTTGATTGAGTGCATTGTTGTTTAACTATTTTATGTGTTGAACATGTTAGGTTAGTTTGGTTTCTAGTTATTTTGGTCATTAGGGTTCTTTGTTTATTGTAGGTGTCATTAGGGTTAGTTATTTGTTGGTCATTAGGGTTAGTATGTATTTTAGTTATTTGTTGGTCATTAGATTTCAATTTTTTATGACTAGAACGTTTTGCCAAGGTACTCCTCTTTCCCCTCTTTCATTTCATCCATTTAGATTCGGTTGTTTGTGTTTTTTTTTTGAACTTGGCATTATAGGTTTGGTTCATGTTCATGTCATTCGTGCAATGTATGGTGGTTCAAATGATTGAATGACCCAAATGTATGGTTGTTGTTGTTGTGTATATGTTCTGGTTTATAATCATTGAGTTAAATTTTGTGTTTGTTGGGATTCAAATTTGCTTAGGGTTTGTAATGAAAAGCTTATTTGGGAGGTATGGTGATTTAGTGTTAGTAGCTTTATATTCGTTGCAAGGTACTTTGGATTGATTTTTTTTCTACGTAATGTTAGGATGCCAAGGCGTGGTAAAGCTCGTATTCCAAGGTAATCCCAATGTTTATTTATTATTTGTGTAACAAATAGAAAACCCTAGGTTTAGGTTTGGTTCTCTGTTAATATGACTAAATTCTTTCAATTGTAGCTATGGTCGCCAGAGGGCAAATCCCTACGACCTAAAGCCTCTCCTTGAAGGTGTTCCTCGACCCATGTGCTTTTGTGGTGATCCTTGCAAGGTAGACATCTCTGAAGATGAGGAAATATATAGACAGAGGTACTGGATGTGTCCCAATTATGCATGAGAACCTACAAAGCAACAGCGTTGTTCATCGATTGTGAGGAATTTTTATTGTGTGTTAATTAATTTTCTTATGATATTAAGTATTGCTTATTTATTTGTTTTGTAACAATTTGTTTTTCTTGTAGACCGTTCCACCACTGTGTGACTTTGAGCAGTGGATTGACACTGAGATCAAGGAGTCAGACAAGCAGCATCTAGAAGGCCTGAAGGAGTGGGATGCGGAGGTTAAGGAGAGGTTTGGGCAGAGACGCAGATAGGAGGCTATAGAAAAGGAGCATAAGGAAGAGGAGGAAAGGAGGCGTGTTGCTGCGTATAGGGCGGAGAGGGAGAAGAAGCTTGAGCGTGTGCGCCGAGCGAAGGCAGCGATGGAGGAGAATCCCGATGCCCAGAGGAAGGGAAAGTGGCCTCGTTGCACTCAGTAGGTATTTGGTTTATTCATGAGTGATGTCGTGTAGCCCTAGACTTTTTTTACTATGTTGTAATGCACTCTGCTTTTATTTCAGATGAACTTATTCCCTGGACTTTTTTTATTATGTTGTACTGTACTATGCTTTTATTTCAGATGGTCTTATGCCCTGTACTTCGTTAACTATCCTAGACTGTAGTGCTACTGTTTGTATCACTGAAAAGGCTACTTGTGCTGTTGCAGTCACTGAAAGGGCTACAAGTACTGTTGCAGTCAATGAAAAGTCTATTTGAAAACTCACTGAAAAGCCTAGATTCGTTTACTGTTGTATCCGTATATGCAATGAATTAATTTCAGAGTGATGTACTGCATTTAGATGAAGTGACAAAACACAGGTGTAGCCTTTTTAGATGAAATGACCAGTCATGGTTGTAGGCTTTTCAGATGAAGCATCTAGCCTTTGCAGATTCAATAAATGAGTACGCACACAAGTTTTTTTGTCAAGTAGCATTCATGGTGAACCTGCCTTCATCTGCTGAACCTGCAAATTTTACACCGTAGCGGCAATATGAAGGCCTACTCAATGATTCATTCATGTGAAACGAACAAAATATTGCATGTTACATACTTGTGGAGCAATATGCCCTTCCGTATGATGAGGCAACCGCTAACATCAGGCACTGTTGTATCATTTGGCCCATCATCAGCTACTGCCCTGTGACCATGGCTAAGGTCCTCGAAATCACCAACTCGTGGATCTCTCCAAGGCAAGACCCTAGACAATATCTCTATTTCCCTAAAATTGAGACGACCAACAGGGCGATCGTCATCAGAGTCTTCGGCTATCTCCTCTACGAAGGATTCATCATCTCCAGCTATCTCCATGTCAAAACAGTTCGTAGCCCTAGCATCACCAAAGTCTTCTTCACCACTAAGATCATCTTCGTCGCTAAGCTCATCCTCAATAGAAAAGTCTCCGCTAGCATCGTCCAAACCTTCTTCTGCATCCCAATTACATAATCATCATCCTCTTCATAACTATCATGATTGCACTCACCATCGGCAACCGGATTCTCCTCCTCATCTCCACCGTAGCCTAGTTGTGTGACAAGTATTTCTTCTTCAGACAAAGAACCATAACCTATGTGAGCGGGGGAAGATGGGCATGCTTCGAAGTTATCATTTCCTAAGCCGGACTCCTTACTTACTACTAAATTCAAAGATCGCACTTCTGAGGCCAATACAACTGCCTTGTAATCATTCCATTCAAACTCGCTTGTAATTTTGAGCAACCGCTTGATCCGAGGACCCTTCGACGACCCAACATCTATGACACTTTCAAACTGAACATGCACGTCTCCTTCATTCCAGCCTAACTTAACCTTCGCTCGCTCCACTAACTGGGTCAAAGATGGTGTTTCAGAAAAAATCAACAACTCCTCACACATGTCCAGAAATTCCAAACTATTATCTCTTGTCCTAACATACGGCCTCCATTATGCAACCTCACTAATTTATCCATCTACAGCCATCACACAACAAGTAGTGTCACATATCAATATATCAAGCGAGTTTCAATCCAATAAGTAGAAACTAAAATATATCATTTCATCTTTTTCAACCCCAACAACATAATCATTTCTAGTCATAAAAATTGAAATCTAATGACCAACAAATAACTAAAATACATACTAACCCTAATGACCAACAAATAACTAACCCTAATGACACCTACAATAAACAAAGAACCCTAATGACCAAAATAACTAGAAACCAAACTAACCTAACATGTTCAGTACATAAAACAGTTAAACAATAATGCACTCAATCAACCTAAGCCATACAATTTGCAAATGCAAATACACATATACCAAAACACCATACACCCATGATTCCACATGATTAGAGACAATACAAGCACATCTACGCGGATAGATTGGAGGAGGGGAGAGACCATTACCTCGAGGAAGTTTCGGGAGACGAGATCGGGGCACCTAGGGTCGTTTTTGGGAGTTAGGGTTTCGTGGGGCGTGGGGGGAGCCGAAGAGCAGAGCCGGCGCAGGGTTTCAGAATGGAGGGAGGAAGAAGAAGAAGGGGGCCGCGGCGCGGCTTTAAGAGTCCAGGCCTCGGCGTTGAGTCGGGCCGCGCTGAGTCTGGTGGCTCGGCGTTAAGTGACCCCGCGCCGAGCTATTGGGCCACGAAGCGTTGTTGGGCCGCCTGGGCCGCGCGCTGGATGGTGCCAATAGCTCGGCGTGTAGTCCCACAGCGCCGAGGGTGGGCCTGTGGCGTTGGCTGACACAACGCCGACGTGTCGGACCCCATGCGCCACCGTGTCGCCGTCGACCGGGGTCGTCTGTGACGTGGCAAGACCTCGGCGTCGTGTCAGTCGACGCCGACCCTCATACCTTGGCGTTATGTTCTAAGACGCCTAAAAATAATCTATTTTCAGCAAACGTTTTGACATATGTTTTTTTTGTAAAAAATGTTTTCAAAATGGACCAAAATATAAAAATTTCATGCGCGCGCGAAGCTGAAGGCGAGCGCGCTGCTTCATCAGTGAAGTTTACGGTCGTTGGCCGTTGGGGCTCCCGTCGTGCTGGCATTGCTTCTTTCTCTCGCCGCCGCCGTCGTGCTAGTATACAGTACTCCCTCCATCCCAAATTATAAGTCATTCCAAGAATCTTGGAGAGTCAAAGCATCTCAAGTTTAACCAAGTTTATATAATAAGATAATAACATTTATGATACCAACTAAGTACTAATAGATTCTTTGTTAATTATATTTTTATAGTATACCTATTTGATGTTATAAATCTTTGTAATTTTTTTTTATAATTTTGGTCAAATTTGAGAAGATTTGACTCTCCAAGATTCTTAGAATGACTTACAATTTGGGATGGAGGGAGTACTACTTAGCTAGGTTGCTCGCTTCGCCGCCGGCGACAGCCATCAATACGTGCATCGATGATATATCTCAGCTACCTGCTCATGGCGAGACACCATGTGCGAGGAACATGCATGGACGGCAAGACATCCAGCCCTTGTTTAAGTTGTCACCCTAAAACTTTACACCATGTCACGTTAATATTTGATACATGCATGGAGTATTAGATATAGACTAAAAAATAATTAATTACACAGTTTACGACTAATTTGCGAGGCGGATCTTTTAAGCCTAATTAGCCCCATAATTTGACAATAAAGTGCTACAGTACACACATGTGCTAATGTCAGATTAATTAGGCTTAATAAATTCGTCTCGTGGTTTACTGATAGATTCTGTAATTTGTTTTTTTATTAGTATCCGAACATCCCATGCGACACCTCTGTATAATATTCGATATGACATTCAAAACTTTAAACAAGGCCTCAGTAGCAGTAGCAGATCATGCCCTCGTTTAGTTGGAGAAATTTGGATTTTGGGGCTACCATAGCACGTTCGTTTTTATTTGGCAAATAGTATTCAAATATGGACTAATTAGGCTCAAAACGTTCGTCTCGCAATTTCCCACCAAACTGTGCAATTAGTTTTTCTTTTCGTCTACATTTAATGCTCCATGCACGGACCGCAAACATTCGATGTGACATGTACTGTAGCAACTTTTTGGAAGTTAGGGTGAAACTAAACAAGGGCCATATATACAACATGTTAAAACTATTATTTCTGAAAATTAGGAGCCTGCAGTAACAACGCGGATTACCGTGTGTTCTCTACCAGTACTAGATGATGAGCTAGGTGACATGACAAACTATATGACTGTATAGGGTGGGAGTAGTAATTAATGCACCATGGGCCTGTTTGATGGAAGTATGGAGTACTTGCCTAACAAAAAGTGTTGCCTGAAAATTTGATAAAATCTGCCTGGCCAGGCAAGGTAGAAGATGTTGCGTTTGGTTGGAAGAGTACATGGAATGCTAATAAAAGATATAATACCATTTTAAAACATATACGGTTACTGTTAGAATATAAATACAATAAATAAATAAAACCATCCACATATTTTATCAATTAACAATATATTTGAAATTACAAATAAATTTAATAGTTTTCCTAGGTATTTAAAAAATGTGACAAGGAAAGACGTACGAGGAACAAAGATAATTATAATTACACTGTATACACGATGCTAGTGTAGGTTTATTGATAGAGAACTGAAAAGAAGAACGTAATATGTTTCTAAAAAAATGCAATCTGGACTTCTGATTAGTTCAGGTTTATTGGTATACGTTTTTTTTTTCATGGAATTTCGTGTACATAGTACCAGCTAATACAAAGAATAGCAGTAAATAAGGCAACAAGTGATTAGACGGGTGATTAGTCCAGGCAAGCCAGCAGGTGCACCCCAGGCGACCGTTTCGTGCGCCTGAGCCTGGGGGCTGATAGGCTGTTCGTTTCGTGGCTTATAAGCCATCGGCTGAAGTATTAATGACTAGTTTGGTATGAGAGAAAAACACTGTTGGCTGGCTGATAAGCTAAGCCAGATACAGACAATTACAGTCTGCCGAACAGGCTGGATGCCTGGGACAGGCAGCTCACCAGGGCTGCATGCCTGCATCCAAATACCGCACAGGCAGCATCCAGTCACGCTACAAACCAGGCATTTTCTACCCAGGTTTCGAACCAAACACGCCCCACTTGAAGAGGAGTAGGCCGGTGTACACTGTTGCTGCTTGATGTCGAGTAGGTGTGCGTTCCTTTCCCAATTCGAACAGAGCGGGGCCTTGTTTAGATACCACCCAAATTCCAAGTTTTTTCACTCTCTCTCCATCACATCAATTTTTAGCCGCTTGCATGGAGTATTAAATGTAGGTAAAAAAAATAACTAATTACACAGTTTAGTTGGAAATCACGAGATGAATCTTTTGAGCCTAGTTGGTCCACGATTGGACAATATTTGTCAAATAAGACGAAAGTGATACTATTCATCGGATTGAAATTTTTTCACAATCTAAACGAGGCCCGGGTGTATATGCTTTGCCCTTGCCCATCTGGGTCACGTAATAATTAATGAAAAGTAATTCTATGCTAGGTCTACGGGAGGTCTATCTATATGTTATTGATTGCTAGAATAAAGAGTATACTCCAGTACTACTAGTGGTCCTTTTATTTATTATCATAAAAAAACAAGCAAGGTAAAGAAGATCGAGGAGAGAAACACATCCAAGATGCAAGAAGCAAATGTGATCCAAGGTAGAGGTTTGTGCTATTTTGACATAACGAATATATGGTTTAGTTATGCGATGCACGTATTAGACTTGTCATATTTTCGTTGAATTCATTTGTGCTATATATCCCGATCTTTTAAACTTTCGCGAATTACTTTTATGATTACGGCGTACATACATTATTGTCAATAAATGATGAACAGTTGACCGATGCTTCTGCAAGTTGTTGCAACGGATCCCTTCGTAACGACAAGACATATTTATTGTAGCAGGGGTCTTCTAACATCAGAATCAGATCGAGCTCGGGAATAGTCTCGGGCAAACCCCCTCTCTGCAGTGTGCTACACGAGGTACAACTGGGGCTGCCCTGCTACTTTGTTGTTATATATAAAAGTGTCACATGTATGCATGCAAGATACCTTATGTCGTGTAGTTAACTCTTCAAATGTTGATTGAGATTTTGATGATTCCAAATAGACAAAATACAACTACAGAGTCGTGTGTATCTTATCATCAAGAGAGCTATAAGTTTTATACGAAGACGTACTAAGAGTGTGTTTGGTTTGAAAAATGGATTAGTCCATATCTACTTATTATTCTTCACATTTTTTGTTTGGTTTATGAAATAAAATTGGTTGATGCATCGACACCTCGTTCCTCCCGAGCCAGTAAAGTTAAATGCTTGGCTTGAAGACAAGTTAGCAACAAAGGCTTACTTACTTGTCTACTCCTTATATAGCAGTTTTAAATTTTTTTTTATTGGGCCACGTTACATGAGCGCCTCCTCACAGGTTCTGCCATGGGCCTGTTGCGCGTTCGAGGTGTCACTCACCTCGGCATGGATGGTACTGCTGCTACCAACTGGCGTCGGAGCATTGACAGCTGCAGATGGCTGTGGTTTGATAAGTGATATGGCCGGCTCAGATCATCAGAGTGGTTCAATTACTGTACTTCACATTCATATCATAGGCTTGCAGTAGTAGTGTAGTTACAGTGCAAGAAAGTTAACTGCACCGCCTCTCCCCTCCAATCGATCACAGGTTAGTACTGTACTAATTCACAGAGCATGCATGCGAGCCACCCGAGATCCTGCATCAGCATGTGCCCTTAATAAAGCTTTATGTCCATATCAATGGATATGGATCCTAAGCAAAATAGGAGTATAAAGTGAAACAGGTTATTAGGATAATTCTGATCTGTTGTGCGCTACTAGTAGTTAATATATACCCCCTCCTGTCAGCAAAGCTTCGGTTACGAAATAAAGGTACTCTATGTTTCTTGTTTATATAAAACATCAAAACTAAATTCGGAGGTGCCTCCTAATTAGCCTCTCATCCTCTCATCAAATTTAGTCTCATGCCCTTCCGTGCACAAAACATAGTCTTAGGGCTCGTTCGGTTAGCCGAATTCCACGGTTATATAAATTAGTCTAGCATTCCTGGTTATAACTGTTGCATGGCACGGTCCCTTCGAACCGAACAATGTCTTAATCTTTTCTGCCACTTCTTTCTTTTACTGCCGACAGCAAACATGTCCTGCAAAGTGTCTTAAGCACCACCCTCTGGCCAAGAGCTAGAGGACGGACCCACCGGACGATCTCTTCTTTCGGTGGCGTTAAGCTAAGGAGACCGTAGTGCGGGCCTAATATCTATCATACGTAGCCTGAGTTGTCAAGCACATGCAATTGAAGAAGCCTCATGAACCACAACCATATTGTTGGCTTCTAGCTCCCTATATGCCAATGCAAAGTGACACTGCTAGCTGATCTTTCGGGTCTACAGCAATCGCCACCATCAATAGGATCATATACTTGCAGTTAAGGAAGTTGCATCCACAAGTATCACCGGACAACAATGCTTGCAAGTTTCTTCTGACTGAGGCACTGAGCAAAGGTCCAAAACACACGTCGGAGCACATGTTTGGTGTCGCCATTGTCATAAATGAAATGCTTCTCACCGAAGCACGAAAACCATTTCATCATAGGGTTGTAGAAATCCATGACACACAATATCCTTGGAACCTAGTTGTATGCTTCCTTCCAGTCACCCGAATGCATCTCCAATTCCGGTTGCTTTCGCACGCCATGCCTTTTTCGTACTTCAATTGATGTCCACTAATCCCATATATAACTCAATTAGGTGGTGTTTGGTTGCCCCTCCTAAATTTTAGTCGTTGTCCCATCGAATGTTTAGACACATACATGGAGTATTAAATATAGACTAATTACGAAACTAATTGCATAGTTTGCGACTAATTTGCGAGACGAATCTTTTAAGCCTAATTAGTCCATAATTTGATAATGTGGTGCTACAGTAAACATGTGATCGATAATGACGGATTAATTAGGCTTAAAAATCCGTCTCGTGGAGTACTGACGGATTATGTAATTTGTTTTTTTTTATTAGTATCTGAACATCCCATGCAACATCCTCCCGACATAACTCCTAAATTTTAATCACCGGATCCAAATACCACCTTAGTGAGGACACAAGCATGTAGTGTCTGCATCAACAATGCCGATAATGCCATAGGCAATGTACCATGTTGTGTACCGAGAATTCTCTAAGTTGACCTCATTAGAGCCATAAATGTAAGTTTTTTTTTAGACTGTGTCACGGTATGGCCTATGATGCTTCACTGATAGACCTGTAAGAAGATATGCAATTTGTCCAATGTATCAAATACCACTCCCTTGATAATTACAACATCCTGTTGTCATAAGCCGACTTCCTTGCCAAAAAAAAACCCGATGACACATACGACCCTATTGTTAATTATGATATCCATATAATATGGTATGCTCTGAACCTTAACATGCACCGTCCTAAGTTGTCTCATCTCCTCGACTGTATAATTATGTGGCAACTCTATTTCATCATCTCATTCTAACTCATCCCCCACCCTCTTCCTCATTTATATCATCTTCCTCCTCAAGTGCATTCTCAACAATTTGTTCCACTCCCTCTTTGTCTCCATCATCATCTTCTTCCGAATCAAGAGAAATATCATCATCATCATCATCATCATCATCATCATCATCATCCATGCTGGTCTCAGCCTCAAATGTCCCTGCATCAAAGTCATTGTACATGTGAACGACGACATTTGTGTAAGCCCTATACCACCGAGGCCACTAGAGGAGACAACACTGATAGAAATTAAGTATGCTCCTCTAACAAGTTGGTCTCTTGAGTTAGGTTCTCCGTCGGCTTTTAACATTATCCCCCACTAGCTTTTCATTAACTCCAACGTCATGACTAGAGTCGACATGGTTTTTTCTATGCACATTCTCAACCACCATCCAATCTCTGTTGACAAGCTCATAACACATAAGGGCAAGTATAGTAATGAGGTGGAGGAAAGAGAAGAGGAGAGAGAAGAGAGGTAGGTTGTAAGCTTACACCCAGCCCATGCACAAACTCTAGAGATAGTTTGCAAATATCCTTACAGCCAGCAGTGGCGGATCCAGAAACGAGCTCCGCCCCGGGCTAACTAATATAAGGCTTAAAATTTTACTAGCCATACACTATTAGATATAACATATTTTTTAAAGAACACAAATAATTATATAATTCCCTAGATTCTAAGTGTTCAACCAATAGACTCAAACAATACGTAGAACATTGAAGGTAGAAAAGTACCAAATTAAGAGTCTTCCATGACAAAAAAAAGAACCATACATGTCTTCATGATTTAACACCACTTCCACTTGTACCGACATCCTCAATTCTACATAAAAATTTTCAACATCTCAGCCCTTTATAAAGCAAGATAACATTATGTATTGAAATAGACTAATACAAGTAAACGACATGCACCTTGAGCCCTCGTTTGGCAAATTCATCTTACGGTTTCTTAAGCCTTGAAAGCGCTTTAGAATTTTTTTCATCTTCAATCGACGCAAACAAATCCCGCTCAATATAGCACATCATGCTACTATTCAGCCAATCATCATTCATTTTATTTCTTCATTCGGTCTTGATAATATTCATAGCAGAGAAGGCTCTTTCAACTGTTGTTGTTGCCACCGGATCAAGTTCAACTAACTTCTGTACCTCAAAGTTGGCAAAAGAATCCCTCGGATCAAGACAAGCAACAATTCCTTTATCATTGACAAACCTACAAAAAGAAAAGAGAAAATAGTGTTACTTGAAAGCAACAAAACAAAACCAACGAAATAACCAAATGGAGAGGAGGTATATACCTCACAACCACAACCATTTGTTCCTTAATAGATGCATCACGAGCCTCATCAACAAGCACCGCAAACCAACGATATCCTATTTCATTTTTAATTAACTCACTTGTCTCCTCTGCACAAGCCCTAGCCAAATCTTTTTGAACCATTGTATTACTCATTTGATTATTCCCTGGAGCATTTTCACCGGTCACGAGTGTAGCCTTAGGATCCTCCTTAGGATCCTTCTTTCCCTGGAGCATTTTCACCGGTCACGAGTGTAGCCTTAGGATCCTTCTTTCTGTACCATTCAAGCATCTCCATAAAGTTCCATTTATTTCTTGATGTTTTAGACTCATCATGTCCATGAAAGGCTAGAGCTTGCAAAAGGAGAAATCTAGCAATGCCTAACATGATAGTTAAACGAGCTTTATATGCCTCCTCTTTCTGCTGCATTTGTAATAGTCCACACATGTTCAACACTTTTGCCTCTGATTTTTTAAATCAAGTGCACGCTTTCTTGCATTACTATAAAAGCCATCAATTGATTGAGCATGCTCCTTGAAAGAATCATTTGCATTCTTCCAATTTCTAAACCCAACTTTGGTGAATGTATCATTACTATGAAACCTAGCTTGTTGTGGCTTAAAGAGATAGCAATAAAAGCAATAAGCTGCATCCTTGGCTACACTGTACTCTAACCAATCAAATTGATCAAACCATGATCCAACAAATCCTCTTGATTGGTCTTTACCATCTTTTTTCGTTTTTGGAAACTTATGACCAGCTGACCTATATGGACCTATTTGTAGATATGCTCTCCTTGCCTCATCCCTAATGTCATGATGAAAATCATCAATTGGCTTCCGGTCTCCTGGATCAGCAACTATATCTCTCATAACAAGTTCAATCCGTAGTCTTTTTTGCTCAACCCGGCTCTCTATAGTATCGGCACTACTCTTTTTAGCATAGTATTTCTCCATTCTAAGGTATGAAATGTTGCAATTGCAAACTAAGACTCAAATACTCAATGACAGTCCTGCTCAATGAAATGAAATATTCATTACTTTGCAATGTAAAAGGTAGCAATCATGGAGCAATTTCAAAAGAAATGGCATCTGTCATTTGACCTGCTGCAGTGGCGAAGCAATTTCAGTAGGGGGCCGGCGTGGGGGTGTGGGCGCGCCGCGCGCGGCTGGCGGGGCGGCGGGGGGTGAGCCAGTGAGGGGCTGACCGGCGAGGCGTGACCTGGCGCGCGGCCGTGGGTGGCGGCGCGTGGCCGGTGGGGATGCGCCGTGCGCGTGGCCGGCGAGGAGCCACGGACTTGGGGGCTTGGGGTGGTCAGGAGTCGGGACGGGAGGGCGAGGCTGAAGGCGGATGGGAAGGGAGGCGCCAGGGTGGAGGCGGATGGGAGCCGGCCGAGTGCGATTGTGCGAACGGGAGCCGGGCTAGGGCGACGACCAGTTGCTGGGCTGACTTCTCCTCGGGGTGGGCTAATGGGCCAGGCAACCTTTTTATGCCATTTTTATGAAGGAACTTCCCACTGCTCTTGGGCCTCGCCCTGGGCAGCCCGGGGCCCAAATCCGGCCCTGATAGCCAGTAGCTGACTCTATCATGGACGTGGTTAGGGCGCGACCCGTCACACAAATGGAAAGCCCCACCCCCACCCCCACGCGAGCAACCAGCGCCCAATCCCATGATTCCCACCCCCGCTCCTCCATTTTCAGCAGCGCCCAATCTCCATCTACTGCCAGCCGCCACCGCTTGCTCAAAATCTGCTAACTGAAAATAGAAACTGAAATTACTAACTGAAATTGCTAACTAGAAATAGAAACTGAAATTACTAACTGAAAATAGAAACTAAGAGCATCTCCAAGGGTTCCCTAAAATCCTCCTAATCCTTATTTTTTAGAAAGATGAGGAAAAAACCCTCTCCAACAACTTCTAATATTTACTCCTAATCTTTTAGGACTGGGAAATTCCTTTCCCTTCAGCGTAACTTTATGCGGATGAAGCCACGCGCGGAGACGCCGTTCCCGCGGAGTCCTTCTTCCCGCGCCTTTGTCTTCCATCGGAAGCCACCGAGATGGGCCACCTAGGGGTCGCCGTGCTGGAGGCCGCCGCAGGCTCGGGCGTGGCGGAGGTTGAGCGGAGGCCGTCGGTACGCGGGATCGTGTGTGGCGGAGCTCGAGAGGAGGCGGGTGCCGACGCCCACGGGCCGACAGGAGGAGGCGGCGCTCTGCCCGATCTGCCTGGAGCCTGGCCCCGCGCTTCGCGGACGTGCCGGTGTGCCTGCTCGCTAGCCGCCGTGACCCGCGAGCTCGATGGCCTGGGCGTCGACACCGACGCACTCCGCCTGCTGGCACACCGTCTTCGACAACCACCTCGGCGTCGTGGTATGCTCGCGGGCTTAATTGGGAAGCCTCAAAAGCCACTCCATTGACGTAGAATCGTAGATGATACCTGATCCGTAGCTTCTTGCTGCTATACATCGATGATACCTGATCCGTATCATACACCACATTGCTGCTATACATCGATGATACCTGATCCGTATCATACACCACATTTCCACGCCTTGTTTCCAGCGTGGAGTTGATGACGATGGAGCCGTCGCAGCCCCGGACGAAGCAGAAGTGCCACCAAGGCGACGATGAGCGCCTGCTTGCTTGCGTGCAGGCTGGTGGTTGCCTGCTTGCCTGGTTGCTACCCGCCTGCTTGCTTGCATGGTACTGTATACATGCTCTGTTTGCTTGCCTGGTGGCCGGCCGCTGTTGCCTGCTTGCCTGGTTGTCGACCTGGTTGTCGACTGCTGGGCTAGGGCAACATGATGGATGCAGGCGGCGGCGGCGTGGATACGCGCGGCGATGAAGAGGTTCGCGTGGAAAAAAAGAAAACTGTAGAAAAAAAACGTCAAATGGGACCAGCATTTGATTTTTTAGAAGTTAAATATTATGAACTATTGAAGATGAACTTTTTTTCTCCTAAAACATTTTTAGAAGTTGGCAAACATAGACTTTTTAGAAGGAATATTTAGGGAACTCTTAGAGATGCTCTAAGGCCCTGTTTGGTTCCGAGCTCCTAAAAATTTTAGGCAGCCTTCTAAAACATCCTAAAAGAGTGCTTGATTCCACCTCCTAAAATTGACTAAAAACAATAAATGCACTGGTAAAAAGACCATGCAACCCTCCTCCTTACCCTTCCTCCTTCTCTGCATGCGTCTGGTACTTTTATCACCTACATGACGTGAGGGGTAGTGGGGGTCCAGGATGAACTTTAGGAGCTTTTAAAAGAGGTGGAGCTCCTAAAGTTTTTGGACCCTTCTAAATTTTTTATGAGCTTTTAGGAGAGGGTATTTGGTTCTTTAGGCAGAATTTAGGTAGATTTTAGCTCCTAAAGTTTTTAATAGGAGGAACCAAAACAAGGTCTAGAATGACAAACTGAACTAGCTGATTGTCTGCGACGGGACTGGATGGCCGGCAGACTACAAACAGCTACTCGACGGCCCTGACCCTGCGCTAACCGCAACGCCGCACCCTCCCACGCGCGTCACAGCCTACCCCAGCCGCAGTCGGTGTCGAGGAAGCAGGTGTGTGCAGTAGGCGCAGGCAGGGGCAGCAGCGGCAGGCGGCAACGACGGAGGCGGCGTGGCGTGGTATCTCTGGCGGGACTATCAGCGAGACAGGAGCGAGGGAGATTCATAGACGGCGAGGCGTACGAACTGACCTGCGACCACCACTCGCCGCGCTGCTGTCGCGCCACCACCCATCAGCTGAGCGCCGCCGGCCATTTGCCATATCCAACCGAGAGAAGAAAATTGAACCTTCTTTTTTTGGGGATTTCTAATTATTTGCCATCGATATGGTGACTGTCTATCTGATTGTCAGCTTTATCGTGCCAAATATAAATTTGTCCTAGAAAACAGTAACTCAGCTATAATTTTACCACTTTTGTTGAGGTGGCACGCCATTTTCTTTGACTACTATGTGAAACAAACAAATTAAACAATTCGTCTACAAAAAATAATAAAGGATAGTGTATCATAGATTATCTACAAAACATGCAAAAACATGAAGGCAACTAAACTACACTACCTGCAATACATAATCTATATCTAAACATATAAAGGACATGCAACTATTGTATGCGTACACATTACGGGAAAAGCCTAAATACCATTGTAGCAAAGGCTAAGATCTATCCGATCTTTTTGTTCTATTGCTTAGAACAACTCCACCAGATTAAGAAAGTGATCTCTTTCCGTATATTATTGTAAAAAGAGGTCTGAGAGGCAAAAAAAATAGCACTGACAGATCCCCTTTTCTATCTTGTTTCTCTAAAAAAATCAGATCCTCTCTCAGACCCTCAAAGAAATGAGAGAGCAATCCATCCCTTTTTTCCTTTCTATCCCACGCCGAGCCACACAACACGATACGCGATTCTCATCGCAGCCACCACGCTTCGTCTTCCATTCCAGGCTACCCGCTACCGTGCACCGCTCCTCTAAGCGAGATGTCACCACGCTGTCGCTCCTCTAGGCAGGCCGCCATCGTGCACTGCTCCTCCGTGCCACCTGCCACCGTCGTTGCAGCGGAGGAAGGACAAGAGAGAAAAGACATGCGAATCCTATGTATAAAGGGGGTGGAGATTTCTCAATCTGTTGGAGCACATCTTCCGCATAGCTTGTATTAGTTTTTCAGTCTCCTTTTAACCTGATATATGAGACTGAGTTTTCTCAATCTAGTAGAGTTGCTCTTAGAAATTCAAAACCATTGCATAACCTTAGGCGAGCGAGTTCAACTATTAAACTACCAAATACAACCTTGCTCAATCACAGCACCACAAGGGGAGTCCAAAATCGCCGGATTTCAGCCGATGGCAACAGCAGGCAAAGCTTGGTGGAACCCAAAGCGCTTCCATGCTGGCAGGCTGCACTAGGGTGGCACCCTTGCCGTGCCAGTGCATGTGGCACAGCGGCCACACCACAAGGGGAGTCCAAAGTTACAAGAGTTTAGTATTAAGATATTGATTACAAAAGGTTATAAAAAATCCTAGAATGTCATCCATGATTCAACACACGTCTACTGACTTTGTTATGTTGCTTGCAGATGGCTACCACTGCAAGGGTACAGATTTTTCTTGGCATCCAAAATCCGCTGGATTGAATTAACATAGTCAAGCTATGCACCTAAACGCAGCAAGTTCTATGGCAGAGTACCTTAGGGGTCCAGATTCTGTCCTTGTTGCCGCTGAAACTCAAGGTACTCTTGGATGCAAGACCGAAGGGCATGATTAGGGATGATATCTCGATTTGGAAGGGCGAGATTCGTCATCGGAGACCTACTGTTCCCACGATCAAGCCATTGCCTTATGGCTCCTGATTCATAGGTGAATCCATCAAATGCCACTTGAGGATCCTTCATGATCTCCTGAAAAATGCAAATGACCACTTCGTAAATGCACTTCAGTCTATTCAGAACTCTATGCAGGATTCTTAAGAAGAAGAAAAACACTGAACAGTCCAGGGGAAAGGGATTTCTTTGCATGGTGTAGAAAATAATTTCTCAGTAACTACCATTTGTCCCAACTGGTCTAATAAAGTGCTGGCAGAGTTAATTACCATGCGAATTGGACAGAAGAAGTGAGCCGGTGCAGAGCTTCCTCCAGAGGCTGATTGGAAGTAAGCCACAAGAGGCCTCGTGGCCATGGGCTCAATGACTTTCCAAACCTGTGTTAACAGATCAGGACGTTTCTCTGGTGTCATTTCCACGCAGCTCAGACCGAGGACTGCTAACTGCTTGGCCTGCGTGTAGGGCCAGTCCCCAGCTGATTTATCTATCATCAGATGCAAGCTGTCACTCTCCAGAGCTGACGCCACTTTCTTTGCTATAGACAGTGGAGACATTCCAGTCAAGAGACGCAGAATAATGACACCCAGTGAGTAGATATCAGATTGTGGCGTGAGCTCCCCCGTGGTGAGAAATTCCGGGTCCATGTATGGCAGCCTCACATTGAGGTTTGGTGGGAACGCTCCAGGCGCAAGAAACAGGTTGGACATACCAAAGTTGCAAAGCTTGCTTCTGTAATTGGCATCAATGAGGATGTTGCAAGGCCGGAAATCGCCATGGACCAAAGCACTGGGTTTATTTGCATGAAGGAATAGCAGCGTGCAGCAAACGTCACCAATGATTTGTGTACGTTTGCACCATGGCAGAGGTGGGGAGTTATTTGAGCTAACAATGCAGTCTTCAAGATTTCCATTCGGTAACCACTCGTATACTAGAGCAGAGGCTTCTGAGCATATTCCAATAATGGTGACTATGTTTGGATGTCTACATTTTTTTAAGAATAGAAACCTGCAATAACCAAGCATTAGAGAAAGGACTCATCTAAAGACAACAAACACACTCAGCAGACCTACCTCCTGTTGAAATAAGCTTTGGGAACATGATAGCTTGATTGCCACCATGGTCTTATGTACTATGCCTTTGTATACGCGCCCATATTCGGTGTCTCCAACCTTGCACACATCACTGAAATTCTCTGTCGCTTGTTCCAAATCCTCAAGGGAGAACTCGAGAATAATATGCCTGTTCTGATCACGTAACTCATCGACCTGTCGCAGTGCATTATCTCGTTCCTGTTTCAACTCATCACATTCTGCGTTACATAAATGGAAGTTATATGTTGCTGCTGCAAGTTTCTCTTCTAAATGCATATGAACCAAGATATGTTCTTGTGATATTGATCTACCTTTTTTTGCGTCCTTTTCACGACAAACCTGATTTTTTAACATAGCAGCAACCTCCTCTTCTAGAGCCTGTATCCTTATTTGTGGATCCTACATGTAATTATGGGAGTCATATTTATTCAAACCATTACAGCAGACAATGTCAAAGAAAAACACAACCATCTGGGCTCCCTCTGTAGTCTGTACAACCAAAGAAGGAAAGATCTAATGGTAAAGGAAGCATATAAGGGAGAACAAGATCTTGCCACACTAGGCAACAAACTGAAGATCAAGTTTTAGATAGAACAGGCACCTTCTGACCAAGAACATGCTTGAAGAACAATTCAACATTAGGATATTTGTCCTCTGAGTTGGCTGTTTTCTGGTAGCAAATAATGTCCCCATTTTCAATCTGAAAAGAGGGGGGGGGGGGGGGGTATATAAGGACACAAACAAATAGAAATGAGATGACAAGTACTATAAACAAACCTGACTATATGCAAAGGTACCATTAATGTCAATCCTCTCACACATCAACGTCGGTTCGAATTTTATTTCCTGCATGTTCAAGTGAGAAATCATTAAATATGATCGAGAATTACAACAAGACCATGTCAATTAGGATTAGGTTTATCTACTTTACAAAGGTATAAAACCAAACCTCATACAATTCAATTTCTTCGTATGCATGAAAACCAGCTAGAGTTCTTAGCTTTGGAAGAATACATGAAGGCCTTGACGAAGCTGTGACAAAGAGTGTGCCGACATATCTATTTTTCACATTCAAAACAATCAAATTGAGTGAAAGTTCTTAAGATTACCAAAGTAGGAAAAAAGAGAGGGGGCAGTCAATAAACCGCACTGACCGTAGCTGTCTTTGACCTGGGTCATACAGCTTTAGGAACACCAATATGTCGTCTTTGCTAATCATATTGCGCACACGAAGAGGATGAAGCACCTACAGTGAGCGCATATTAAGGAAAATTCAGTAAGCAGTAACTCATTGGATGGAGTGGGAAGCATTCTTTTAAAGAATCTTGATGTAACTCCCCGGGGGTCCAAAATTCACCAAAATACAGCCATCCTGCAGGACAGAAGAGCTAACCCAGAGTTACTATGTTTGAACCCTGTAGCATTTTTCTGCTAGTGCTGAACACTTCTTGGCCCATGTGTATAGCAGTGACCTGTAGGTATCTTGCTTCAGGGCTGGGCTTTAGCAAAACTTTTATCCTGGGATGCTACATAATGTATGAGAAAATATTTTTTGAAGTTAAAGTCTAACCTCCAAAAACAGATGCAGCTCACAAGCATTAGATTCTTCCGATGACTCCATTCCTACCTACAAAAGTGAATTTTCATAATCAATCTTTCATGAACGAAACAGATTATATAAATAGGTAACAACAAAAGGAAGCAAACAAAAAGGGCATGCATTGCCATCAAAATAAACCATATAAGGAACATATTAAACAAAGCTGGCATCTGACTACCAAGCTAACAAAACAGAAATTTCCATTCAAGAGTTGCTATGACCCAGTGCCAGGGAAAGAGTGGATGCACATGAGATGCAGCAGCAGGTGGCCACAAGGATTAATAAGACTAATTAGTTAGATTATCTATTGTTGTGATATTGCAATTTGCAACAGAACATAAACCCAAGGCTGTAGCTTCCCTGGTGGTAAGAGGTAAATTTGAATTCCACCTCAGTTGAATTAGAGACAGGCCTGAGGAGACAGGATGAGAGTTAAGCTTGAGTGCTGCTCTATGTATCTAGTTAAACTCTTAGCTATTTACTGTTTTCTGTCAAACTGTTTTCAGCTGCTGCAAGCCTAGTACTTAGAATATGCTCAGCATCCACTTTAATGGTTAGAATATGTTGTAGCAGGTAAGGTGTTTTTTCCTTGTAAACCAAGTTTGTTTTTCCCTATATAATGGAATAAGCGGCCTATGGCCAAGCTGCCCTCTGGCAGTTCGAAATCAGAGTTCCACTTTGTGTTACCTGGCCAACAATTGGTATCTAGACTCTAGAGCATAGGTTATCTTGAGAGTTGAGAGCCACCATGTCCAAATCTAACCACTCTAGTTTCTCTGGAGGATCTGCCGGCGCCAGAGCCCGCGCCGCCGCAGCCACCGGCACGGTTGTGCCAGATGCCGCTGCGGAGGCCACAGCAGCGTGTGTGGCTGAGACGGCCAGGCAGCCGCAGCCCAGGCTGCAGTGGCTGCTGCCGAGGCTCTGCGCGCGGAGATGGAGCAGCTGCCACCGCGTCGCGAGTCGCCATCACCTAAGCGACGTCGCGAGCGCCGTGGCCGATCACCGGTCGTGCATACTGTCTACAAGGATTCGGGAGCGGGGACGCCGTGGCCGATGCTCACCAAGACGAACTACCACGAGTGATCTCTGCTGATGAAGGTCAAGATGCAGGCCCTGGGATGCAGTCGAGGACGGCGTCGTCGATTTCCACAACGACCGGCGAGCACTCGAGGCTATCCTCACCGCCATTCCTCCAGAGCTGGGAGCTACCCTTGCCGACAAGGCCTCCGCCAAGCATGCGTGGGACTCCATCGCTGCGGCACGCGTCGGCGTTGATTGTGTCCGCCGGGGGACGTTGTAGCGGCTCCACCAAGGCTGGGATCACCCGACTTTCCACCCTGGTGAGGAAGTCGATGACTTTGCCCTTCGTCTTTCGGATGTAGCAGATGACCCGCCATGGCGATGACGACCTCACAGAGGCGCGGGCGGTGGAGAAGCTCCTGCGCGTTGTCACGACGAAGTACTCCCAGATCGCGCTGGCGATGGAGACGCTCCTCGACTTTGAGGATCTCACCATCGAGGAGGTGACAGGGAGGCTGAAGGGGGTGGATGATCGCGAGGAGGCGCCTCCCACCGAGCCGGTCACCATCGGCGGCAAGCTGCTGTACACCAAGGAGCAGTGGCTCGCTCGGCAGAAGGAGAAGGGGGAAGGCACCAACACGTCCAAGGAGCGTCACCGGCGTCCGCACAGCGGCAAGAAGGGCAAGCCCAAGGGCGATCGCGCTGGTGACCGTGACGGTGGCGGTTAAGGAATCAAGGCAGGTGTTGCCGGCGGCGAACGCAAGGCAGCCCGCGACGACATCTGCCTCAACTGCGGCGGAACGGGCCACTGGGCCAAGGAGTGCCGCCAGCCTCGACGCGAGCACGGTGGTGCAGCGCACATGGCGCAAGCAGAGGAGTTGTTCCTGGCTCACAGCTTCCTAGAGCTAGAGACAGGAGAGAGCAGAGGAAAGGCACAAACTTCAACCTTCTGCACCGTGCCCGCAGCCGCCAACCTCCACTTCAACGAATCGCGAGCCCGAGCCTTCCTCGGTACCGGCACCGGCGAGAAGCTCGACGACTGGTACCTTGATAGCAGCGCCACCCACCACATGACCGGCTGCCATGAGCTCTTCTTCGACATCGACTTCAATGTACGTGGCTCGGTCACGTTCGGCGATTCCTCAAGGGTGGAGATACAAGGCGTCGGCTCGATCGTGTTCGCGGGCAAGACTTGCGAGCACCGGTTGTTGCACGGTGTCTACTTCATCACGGCGCTGCGCAACTCGATCATGAGTCTCGAGCAGCTGGACGAGGGCGGATCAGAGGCGAAGATCGACATGGGCATCCTTTAGATTTGGGATCGGCGTGGTCGCTTCTCGTCAAGGTCCGCCGCAGTCCGAACCGCCTCTATGTCCTCCATCTTGAGGTGGCTCGGCCACTTTGCCTCGCCGCACGCGGAGACTATGAAGCGTGGCGCTGGCACGAAACGGTTCTGCCATCTCCACTTCGAGGTGCTGCACAAGCTGGGCAAGGGGGCTATGGCACGCGGGATGCCGGTGATCAACCACGTCGAGTAGCTCTGTGACACCTGCATCGCCACGAAGCAGAGGAGGCGCCCCTTCCCACGTCAAGCCCTGTACCGCACGTAGGAGCAACTCGAGCTTGTTCACGGCGACCTACGCGGGCCCGTGACGCCGGTGACTCCAGGCGGACGACGCTCCTTGTACTGGTGGACGACGCGTCCCGCTTCATGTGGGCGGTCCTTTTGCCGACCAAGGGAGCTGCTGAGCACGCCATCAAGCAAGTACAGGCAGCTACGGAGAAGGAGAGCGGTTGTAAGCTTCGAGTGCTGCGCACCGACAACAGCGGGGAATTCACTGCCGCAGAGTTCGGCGCCTACTACACCGATGAAGGCATTCAGTGCCACTTCTCCCCCCCCCCCTACTCGCCTTTAGCAGAACGTGGTGGTCGAGCGCCAGAATTAGACCGTGGTCGCAACGGCACGGGCGCTGCTGAAGCATAGAGGCATGCCAGCCGTGTATTGGGGGGAGGCAGTGATGACGGAAGTTCATCTACTTAATCGCTCACCGACCAAGAGCTTGCAAGGCAAGACCCCCTATTAGGCTTGGCATGGGCGCACACCGGTGGTCGGACATCTACGGACATTCAGCTGCATCGCCTACGTCAAGGAGCTGAACCAGCTAGGGAAGCTCGATGACCGTAGCAAGCTCGGCGTCTTCATCGGGTACGTAGAGGGGGCGCAGGCGTACCGCATCCTCGACTCGGTGACCTAGCGCGTGCATGTGGCGCGCGACGTCATCTTCGACGAAGGGCGCGGCTGGGATTAGACAAAGGTGGACCTCGGAGGCTCAGCATCGGCGGCGACTGACTTCGTCGTCGAGTATGCGTGGCCTGGAGGAGCAAGGGGAGCACAGAGTGCGCGTCCCAGCGGAACCTGGATCGTCCTCTCCGGCGTCGTCTTCATCACCAGCTCTGCTGCGCTCGCCGTCACCAAATCCGGGGGAGCCCGTAGGTTCATCGGCACTAGCGGCTACTCCACCAGCGCCATAGCCAGCCACTCCACCTGCGTCCCCGGCTGCTGCTTTCCCAGCTACGCTAGCTGCAACACCAGGACATGGCGGCAACCTCCGATCGAGTTCGCCACGCCGCTAAAGGATGACAAGGACCGTTCGGACGCCTACCACGACGACGAACCTCTCCTCTACCGCTACCACACGATCAGCCTCCACCAGCTCCAGCGCAGCGTGACTTCGATGTTCAGTTGCACCTGATGTTGCCGGCGAGCCTCCTACCTACGCCGAAGCTGAAGGCGATCCGGTGTGGCGCGTTGCAATGGAGCAGGAGCTCAAGTCCGTCGAGCAAAGCCGCACTTGGGAGCTGGTCAATCTATCCGACAGCCACTGCCCCATCACCCTGAAATGGGTGTTCAAGCTGAAGAAGGATGAGGCTGGGGCAGTGATCAAACACAAGGCACGACTAGTGGCGCACGGCTTCATCCAGCAAGAGGGGATCGACTACGACGACGCGTTTGCTTCGGTGGCGCGCATGGAGTCGGTCCGTGTCCTCCTCATGTTGGTGGCCAGGAGGGATGGCGCATCCACCACATGGATGTCAAGTCCGCCTTCCTCAACGGCGACCTAAGGAGGAGGTGTACGTGCGTCATCCACCAGGCTACGCTGTCGCCGGAGAAGAAGGCTAGGTGTACCGCTTGCGCAAGGCACTGTACGACCTGCGTCAGGCGCCGCGCGCCTGGAACACGAAGTTGGACGCCACGCTCAAGGACATGGGCTTCCAGCAGAGCGCGCACGAGGCGGCGGTGTACCGGTGGGCAGCGGGCGCTCTGTCCAACTCGTCAGCGTCTACGTCGATGACCTGATCATCACCGGCGCTAAAGAGGAGGTGGAGGCCTTCAAGGCACAAATGAAGGTGTTCGACATGAGTGACCTGGGCCTCCTCTGCTTCTACCTCAAAGTCGAAGTGCGCCAAGATGCCAGCAACATCACCATCCGCTAGACGCACTACACAGGAAACTGGACATGATAATGGGAGATTAGGCTGCATTGGGACCTCCATGGTGGAAAAACCACCATATAAAACTGACTTAGTGGAGAATTTGCACACGTGACACGTAGGGCCTCACATATCTTGTTTATGGTTCAGGTTACTAGAGGAACTGTCAAGCACATCAATCTTTTCCAAATATAGTTCCATACATGTGGGCACC
The DNA here is from genome assembly GCF_019320115.1 of Miscanthus floridulus. Taxonomy (NCBI): domain Eukaryota; kingdom Viridiplantae; phylum Streptophyta; class Magnoliopsida; order Poales; family Poaceae; genus Miscanthus; species Miscanthus floridulus. The sequence continues at coordinate 141,569,393 of NC_089580.1, forward strand.
CAATCCAACACATGTTCAGATCTCCATGATATTTTCTACCACTATGAAAGAACCTCTTCATTGTCTTGGACATAGTTGCGGGCCTCTTTGTCTACAGTAAAAAAATCAGGAACTATTAACAAAAACTAGATGGACATTCACCAGAAATTTTTTATAACATGCCAATCTTTTCTATACCAAATTTTGAATCCGTCGTGTAACAAACTCTAACCGGGTTGATCAATATGATATGAACAAAATGTGGGTCCCTTAACCAGGCGAGCAGGAGCACCATGTACTAGTAGTTATGACAAAGCTTTTAAACTTCTTTTACAAAAGCCTTAAACCTAACTTTTGACCAGTTGCAGAATATACCAGGACCCACAAGTAAGTATGGTTACTGGCGAGAATAACCAGTACACTGTAAGTAGAAATTCCCTTGGGTCTATTACTTTGTGACAATGCAGGCTCAACAAATCATTTGAATGAGGTGCTGGAGCAATGGAAGGAAGTCTTATTCTGACTCAAAAATATTAATTTATTATATTTATTAAAAGAACGACATAATTTATGCCAGAGAAAACAGACTTCAACCAGCAACATACAGATAGTTCCTCTTCATTGGGAGCTAAAGGCGTGCAAGGGCGGAATGTCCCATTTTGTTGTCGAACAAACAACCAGAGGCGTTGAGATTGAACTGGGATGCCAAATGCTTCAGCTAGTTGTTCCTGAGGAGCAAATCAAGCACTCAGTACTGTGGTTTTTTTTGAAAGGAAGTACTCTATCTATGAGCCACAAATAATGACAGAATCTAAGAATCATAAACATAATCAGACAGATTTATCTTTTTACAGCATATACAAGATAAACTGGAACACAAAATTAGGAGTGCATTTTTTAATCTTTGCTTGGGTCAAGTATTCATATGATGGAAAACAAACAATAATTTTCACAAATTTTAGTTAAAAAAATATAACTTCTGCAGACCAAAATATGGACCTAAGGTGACATATAAAGATCACATAATAGATCCACAATAAGGAGCATTATAAAGCGTAACAAAGAATTCCACTAAAGTATACCCAGCAAGCTCATGAGCATCAATCTCCTTTTTGTGTACAACAGCACAAGAAGTAAAAAATGGAACCATGAGCAATATGAAAAGATTTTAAAATTTCCATGATGTAATGTTGTGCGCGGTAGGATACTAGGATAAGTTAGTAAAGATGTAGATGACAACAGAAAGGTGTAACAAGCCCATTGCAATCTGGAAAGAATTGTATAAATTTCCACATAAGAAATATAAGATAATGAATTGAATTAAATTGCAAGAGATGTTTTGTGGCACAAGCATAGGCTTAAAACATACAGCTTTTTTTAAGCATACAGTTTCTTTTCTCGAACTTGAAACATACATTTTAGCATACAGTTTCTTTTCTCATTAGAGTATTTAAAAGGGCAGACCCAGTGCCGGAGGCTCCCACATGAGTGGGGTCTGGGGAAGGGAAAAACCGAGGCAAGCCTTCCCCCCACAAAATCTGCGGAGAGGCTGCTTCGAACCAACATGGTTAAATATGTTGTCCATATACCAGTACAACATTTTAGGTGAAAAAACTAACTAAATTTCAATTACAGAATCCCATCCTGTAGTCCAGGCAGTCTAATGAAATGAAGCTATGCATTAACATTAAATTATTTTCGGCTTGCAGAATTTATTTTTTTCTGCTGTGCTTGCAACAAACAAGGACCATAGGTAGGCAGATAGGTCAACACTTCAAGTACTTATCTAGGCGAATTATGTAAAATCAGATGATCACTATTGACAGTGATATCAGAAAAGCTATGTTGGTCTGATATAGGTTTAACTACCGCAAACATCAGCTTAACTTGTCAACTAGAGAAAAAATGAACATTAAAATTAGAACTAAAGAAACACTTCGATGTGAACTATAAATCAAGTACGCCACAAGATTCTCCTGAGGAAAAAAATAAATAATTTGACCAATAGCAGCTAGCATTATATAAGGACTACCCATATTTGCAAGCATGTAGCTCCAACCACACAAGGTGATAAGCATATGAATCAATTCACTAGTTTAGCATGCAAATAGAAAATAGAAAATACGAGTTAATACAATTGTCAGATATAAAACAACCAGTTGGTATTTTAATTCGTCCACATCTACAGGCAACAACAGCAACTTTGAAATATGAGGAACTTCTTTGGACTATAATATCACAATTTGCATAAAGCCGCAGAACCCAAACCATGTAAAGGGCCAAACAAACATGAATAATAGGTTGAAAAAAATATAAGCAGCATTGAGAGATGATTGGATGTGTGCCTTTAGGTAAATCTTGTTGCAGGCCACTCTTTTTATTTTGGAAGTGGGTTTATGTACATTTAGACCATGCTTAGTAAAGCTTGGTTTGTTGAATCGCATTATTAAAACAATGAGATCACTCATGGCATGTCACAACAGTAAAACAATACTACATTGGATGCCAGCAGCCTGGCACACCACATCATCTAGCACTAGCACAACACATGGCATATTGGCATGTGATATATCATGCCTATGTTGGCCCCTGAGGAGTCTGGGCACAGCCTGCCATATCCGTAATGTTTTAGCATCTCAAATTTTTAACAAATCTGCAGCAAGATATGGATCCATATTGAATACAGAATGAAATCTTACAGACTCAGTTGACAAAACTAGATGAGCAAACCAAAATTTAGGCTTCACTGAAAACACGCGCTGACCTTATAGTTCATTTAGACAAAAAAAGGAATAGTATAACTTGTCAACTTACAGGTGTTGCAGAACAGCAGAAATAATGTCCTCCCAAGTCACAAGATTAAGGCACTAAGAAGAGCAGCACTTATGAGTAAATTAGCAACTACTACATCACTATTTTGGTTTTTCAGGTTGCATAGCCAGATTGGCATATGGTCCCATGCTGTAAATTCCATTTTCTCCAGAGAGGAGTGTGATGCCCTTCTACAGAATTGATGGCCTATTCTTGGTTACTAATTTAGCAGTCAAACTACTTATGCAAAGTTACCTAATAGAGGACTAATCTAGGAATTGACCAGTGTCGATATGGCAGACTGTGCCTTCTATGGTTACCGATCATGAAACTTTTGAGTTGTTGTTGTTAGGACTTAGGATCACTATTTTCTACATACTATGTTTTTTTCCTTGGCACTATATTAATGATGATATTGGTCTGACAAACGAGTAGCATTGCATGATGAATATAAAGTACAAACAACCAAAGATTCGCAGCATGCCTAGTTCAGCTTAAATTTCATCTCCTAAACCAAAATATGTTTTAAGCTTAAGACCTAACCGTTGTGAGAGCACTTCTTTTGCATCTTAATCAGCAGTTACCTGCCTCAATGTTTTATACTGCTTATAACTGGGGGTTCGTTCCTACAATCCAGAATCTGCGCAGAGCAGTGCATGTTTTTCCAACTTAATAAAACGTAATAAAACGTAGTGTAATCTTATTAATTTTCTTTGTAACTTTCTTTGTTTCCTGATCCCTGTATTTGATACCTGTAACACTTAGTTTAGGCGCCGTTCGCTGGTCTGATTTTTTCAGACCAGCCGGCTGCTTCTCTCACAAATCACTGTGCATCTTTCAGCCGCTGCAGTATTTCTCTCGCATAACCAGCCAAGTTTCAGACCAGCCAGTTACCCCTCCTGTTTTCCCTAAAAAAAAAACTTAATAAAACGTAGGTAAGCAAGCAGAGGGCTTCCCGAAGAAGAAACTCCTAAAATAGAAAATCTAAAAGCCTAGCTAGTAGCAACCAAAATTGGAGGCTAAGTTCTCAGTCTCCGTCACCAGCACAGCTGTACAAGTATACAGGACGATACCTTGAAACGGCAGAGGGGCGTGTCTACCCCGACCAGGAAAGCCGGGACCCTGCTGAAATCGGCGAGATCAAAGTAGTGGCCATCATGCCCAATCTGCGAGCGCAAATCTTCTTCTCTCACCACCTGAGCAAGCCAAAAGTTGAATTGAGCGAAACCCGCGTTACGCAATGCTTTTTATGTCTCAAATAACCCGACATCCCAATCGATTTGCCTCAGTTCTTGTGCCGAACCAAGGCAGGAGCGAAGAAAACAGTAAGTCCATGGGAGATAAGAAAGAGGCGGGGATCGGCAAACCTTGACTGTGCAAAGGCGCGGCATGGTGGCGGCGAGGAGGGGACGACGACGATGGCCGCCGACGCCTGCTCGGTGTGGAATTCGCGTCTACCACCCGCGGAAGTCGTGTGTAGCTGCAACATAGGACAAGGACCTTTTGGCATTAGGAAATGGCCAAATGGGGTTTGGGGTTTCAAAATCCTAGGACTTTTTTTTAGAAAAAAAATCCTAGGACTTAGTATTAAGCCAATCTTAACAGAAAGTTCTGTTTGCTTCTTTTCAAGATTGCCACGTCAACAAAAAGGTTTAAGTTGATGAATAGAACCATCTCTTACAAGTTACAATATATATATATATATATATGTTATCTATATCCATATATATTTATAATCCTAAACCCCACTAGAGTTCTATATAATCTTTATGATTCTAAACTTCGCTAGAGTTCTATCTTGATACACAAGTTGCCCACCTCAACAGTTCACTATCAAATGCAGCTATTATCCACTAGCATCTGCAACTACGAGTGAGACACTATCCAACATGTATTTAGTTGTCCACCTCAACTTGTCATGACATCCCTTAACATTAATTTATAATAGTTTATCTATTCATATAAGGAATTATATATAGCATAATTTTATTTCATATCATTCAATTTTAACAGCAACATGTAGGTTATACTTCTAGTTTTATATTATTTCACAAGAATACATGGAATTGGACATAATCGAATAAGAATGAAATACTCTAGGCCTTAATGTAAGGTTCCATTAAGGGCCTATTTGGAGGTGCTCCGTGTCGCTTCGGCTTCGCAACTGTAGAGCCGCCAGAGCTCCAACAAGCTTCTTCATTTTCTTCGGTTTTTTGGCTCATAAACAGTGAGTTATGTGGCAGAATAGTGCGGAGTAACCAAGCATAAGGAACTAGAGGGCCTGGAAGCTGTGTGGGGCACTGAGTCTTAACAGCGTTGTATAGTTGTGCCTTTAAGACTTGTTTGAAACGCAGAAATTTCATATTGATTTAATTTCACACTAAAAATATATGAACATGATTTTTTTCCTCATGTTCCAAACAAATCTTTAGCCTTCATCAGCACAAGCTGCTTCGGACAATAAGGGCACCTCTAAGAGTAAAAAATCTTCCTATGGCTAAGATTCCAGCAGCAACACTGTATGAGACATGGTCTGGATACGCATGGGCTCGTGCCTCTTTCCGTGACCAGGCCGGCTCGCTTGAACTTATCAGCCGGCTTATCAGCTAGAATCTACAGTATTTTTCTCTCATAATAAAACAGCTTCAGCCGGTTTTAATACTAGCCGAACAGGCCCAAAAGAGATGACCAACCACATCATCATTCAATTGTTCCTTCACTTCTCAATTCTGTCATATATATAATCCTGGGTACATTTTAATTAGGAGCCCATTTTGTATTCTAAAATCAAATAAATCTTAAGACCTATTTAAGTGTGTTAAGTTCAGTCTTATATGGAACTCTAGCCGTCTGACGGACTTATGGACACAACTACGAGAACTGTGTATTGGCAATAGCAGGAGGATATTTTTTTAATTTTAACATTTTTTGGAAACTAATTTTAAATCTAATATGGTCGGGTTTTTTAAAAAAAAACTAACACTTTTGGCCGCGCCTATTGCCCTGGCGCGGTCAAATGCCTGTGCCGCGCCATGCATGGTGGCGTGGCAGAGGGCTGACGTGGCGGCGACCGGAATCGCTGACAGCTAACGGGGCAGCGCCTGCCGCGCCACCGATCTTGGCGCGGCACTGCCGCGCCCTGATCCGTGGCGCGGCAGAGCCGAATAAAACCGACCACTGCGGCCCGCGTCCGCCGGTGGCCGAGCAGCCGCCGTTGCCCGAGCAGCGTAGCAAGGCCGCTCGGCCGCCGCGCCCGCGTCCGCCCGCGCCAGCCCGCCGCCGAGCACGTCGGCCGCCGCGGCCGCGTCCACCCGCGCCAGCCAGCCCCCCGCCGAGCACGGCACGGCCGCTGGCCGCCCGGTGCGGCCGCCGAGCCCGCACGCCGACGCGCCACCCCCTCCGGCCACGCACGGCGGCTGCCCGCCGAGGACTGCGCCCGCGCCTCCCGGCCCGGTCTAGCGCGCTGCAGCGAGGTACTCCCCTAATAAAGTTAGTAAAATTATTAAAGTATAGTTAGTATAGTTAGTAAAGTTAGTTCGTTTAGTTAATATAGGTAATATAGTAAGTTAGTATATGTAGTAAAGTTAGGTAGTTTAGTTAGTACAGTTATTGAGTCTAGTTATACATTAGATTTAGTCTAATTAGTTATTGTAGTTAGCCTTGTATAGATGTTAATATTAGATTAGTTAGTATAGTTATAGTTAGAATATGTATTAATATTACTATAGACATTACGTACGACGATTTCGACGATTTGATGAAGTTTCTTGAAATGCTTTTACAGATGAATTGTTGTGTTAGAGTTTTGTATGGAGGAAGTGTTAGGAGAGAAGATGGTATATTTGAGGATATGGAAGAAGAATTGGAATGGTTTGATGAACCTCCTAGCTTCAATGACCTTTGTGTTCGTTTGAATGCAAAGTTTGATGGTGATTTCACACTGAAGGAGAGGTTTGATACTGGGAAGACTAGGGCACACTATGTCCTCATGCTCTTGCGCGACCCTGCTCACTGGTCCCGCTACACTAGGGTTCTCTAAGGTTCCAATGTGCCCATGGCTGAGGTGGTGGTGGAGAATGGGTACAGGATGCAGGGTGTTCAGGATGGCCCGTCCATTGACGGTGTTGGAGGCAATGAGTAAGAATTGGGGGTCAAAGGGGAAGCAACTCAGGGTAATATGGATTTGGATGGTCAGTTGACACAGGAGCAGTTTCATTCAACCATAGTAGGTTGTATAAGCAATGACTTCGATGTGAATGATTTCGAACGGGAAGAGGAGGAGCAGGAGGAGGAGGACAGGATCAGTGATGTAGTTAGCAGTGATTCAGATGATTCTGATGATGACCAAGGAGGTACAGATGTTATACTAACACCGGCTGATGCCATTCCAATACCGGTTCATACTATGCCATTACCAGTATCAACTGAGGTTTTGCATGGTGTCCAGGCTTAGGGTAGACTAGTCACAGATTTAGCTACAGATGATACCCCCTATGATTCATGGGCCAGAATTAGCGAAGCGCAGTAGTATGTTCCACCACCACCTTGCACAGCGACTGAGCTTGAGCAACTAAGGTCCAAGAACATACCTATTATGGGCGTTCCGAACTATAAGGATGTCAGCATGACAGATATGGCAGTTTGTGACACCGGTCTTCAGATGTGTAGGAATTCATTATATAACCATGAGAAAGAAACCCTTAGGAAGGGAATGATATTCAACGCAATGTCAGAGATGAAACTCTTCCTTCAGGACTATGCTGTGTACCACCATAGGCCGTACACCGTCACTCATTCGGACTAGGAGTTGAGGTACCACGTGATATGCAAAAACGGTTATATGTGGAGGTTAAATGCATAAAAGAGACAGAGTGATGGCAAGTGGAGGATAACTAAAGTTGTCGAACCCCACACTTGCCTAGACAATAGGGGGAAGGAAAATCATCAACAACTCACTACACGTTACCTTGCTCGTCGTATATTAGGGCTTGTTGATGATAATAACGATATCTCGGTGTATTCTTTACAACAGTCCATATCTGAATTCGTTAGGTACGATGTGACATACTGAAAGTGCATTTGCCCCCTAAGTGGGTTTTGGTGTATTGATGACATCCAAATTAGGGACTAATGTGATCTTAATGAGATATGTTGCAGCTATTAGTCCCATGAAAGATTCAAAGAGTTGATAAAGATGAAATGGCATCCCTCAATTCTTGAAGTTGTAAAGGCGGACGAACTCAAAACGATCTCCAAAGGTTTTAATTTTGTTTTTGAGTTTAGGATCCGCCGCACTATAAAGAGGGATGCAAGTTTAGTTGGTCATAGGAAGATAGAGTGCTCAACCATTTAAATAAAATCAAAAGAACGTCACTCTAGCACTTCACGAGCACATAGAATAATTTTTTGTGACTTTCGGTGTCGGAAGTCCCGATGTAAGTCGGAACTCCCGACAGTCAGAAGTCCCGACCTAAGCCAGGAGTCCCGGCACCTGTGCTTCTGACTGCTCGCTGTCTGTGCACGTCGGAAGTCCCGACGTTCACCGGGAGTTCCGACCGTCGGAAGTCCCGACGTTCGCCGGGAGTTCTGACACTGACCTGACCCAAGCCGGGAGTCCCGGCATCAGCGGTGCTGGCTGTTTGTTTAACTGTGCACGTCGGAAGTCCCGACGAACGTTGGGAGTTCCGACCATCGGAAGTCCCGACGTTTGCTGGGAGTTCCGACACTGACTTTCACCCGTGGACTTCTAACCCATTGGGAACAGTATTTTCTGCTAACGTCGGAAGTCCCGGAATCTGCGTCGGGACTTCCGACGTAGATCTGAACGGTTGGATTTTCACTTGGAGTATAAATACTCCTCTCTTCACTTCTAACCGTTACAGACTCATTTCACAGTTGACTCACTTCGTGCTGAACAGCTCCCAATCAACTAAAGCACCCCTCTCCTTCCTCCTTTGCTCAAATCTTCGATTCCCTTAGTTTTTGAGTGAAAGGAGAGTGGATTAAGTGAGAGCATCACTTTGGAAAGCTTGAGCACTTGATTTCTTCGTCAAGCCGGTTGTCTTTGCGTCTATTACTCTTGGGGCTTTGCCCCTAGCCAGCTAGGCATTGCCCAAGAGCTTCCATCTTATGGAAGAGCCTTGGGAAGTTTGTATCACCCTTCGATTTCTTAGTGGAAAGCTCAAGTGACCTTTGTGGTCGCTTTGAGAGAGGCAAGGAGGTGGAAAAGACTTCGACCTTAGTGGTCACCTCAACAACGAGGACGTAGGAGCTCCTTTGTGGGGTTGCCGAACCTCGGGATAAATCCTTGTGTCCCGCGTGCTTGTTGTTGTTGTGATTGCTTGAGATTACTTGTATGTGTTTGTCTCTGTCTCCAAAATCTCCATTTTAGGGTTTGGACTCGATCTACAGTTTGGAGGCATTACAGCGTCAAGGGAGTGACCCAATATGTTCACCAAACCACTAGGAAGTGAGGTTGTAAGATTATTTATCCGCAAAGTTAAATTTGGCACTACTTTTGTAGTTCACTTAGGCGTCGGGACTGCTGATGTTTGCGTCGGAACTTCTGACAACGTCAGGAGTTCCGACCCAAACGTCAGGACTTCCGACAGTGGCTGACAGATTTGAACTTAGCATTTGCAGTAAATTTTTAGATACGCCTATTCACCCCCCTCTAGGCATTGTTAGATCCTTTCAATTGGTATCAGAGCAAAGTCTTCTCTTTGCGTTTCACCATGTGAGAAGAAACAATGTCAGAGACCGACAAGATGCAAGCCGTTGCCGTTGAAATAGCCAAGAAAATAGCTGAAGAGTTGATGAGTGCTCAAGTCAAGCTCTTTCAAGATGAAATGAAAAAGATGCAAGAAGAGATGAGCAAGTTGAAGGACGAATTGAGCAAGAAGGTTGATGATGCAATAAGTGGCAAGAATGATATTAGTGATAAGAATGAAGCAAACAAAGATGCCGCTAGTGATATTGGAGCCGGTGAGCATGCTCATGGAAAAGGAATATATTCACACATGAGTTTTGACTATGGACAAATCATGAAAGGTTCAACACTACATACTCCGCCCGTCAATATTGGCAAGCCACCTCACTTTGATGGAACAAGATACACCGATTGGTCTTACAAGATGAAGATGCATCTAATAGCCGCAGGACTTTGGGAAGTTGTGGATGTTGGTGTGATAATTCCTACCGATGAAGATAGAGAGATAACTCCAGAAGAAGTGCACAACCTCCATCAAAATGCACAAGCCGTAGCATTGCTTGTGTCAAGCCTAGCTCCGGATGAGTTTAGAAAAGTGAATGGAATAGAAAGTGCAAAGCAAATTTGGGATACTTTGAAAGTATCATTTGAAGGAGATAAAAGTGTGAGAAAAGGCAACATAGAGTTACTTCATGGTGAATTGGAAAGATTTGTATTCTTGCAAAATGAAACAACACAATCCATGTTTGATAGGCTCATGGCATTGGTCAACTGTATAAGAGCTCTTGGTAGCAACGAATGGGATGACAACAAAGTTGCTAGAAAGATGTTGAGAACCTATAGAGCCAAGAACAACATGCTAGCGTCCGTGATCATGGAAAGGCCTGGTTATGATGAGATGACACCTCAAGAAGTTCTTTCAAAGCTCAAGCATCATGAGTGTCTAGATGAAGATGCAATCAATGCTCACAATCAAAATCCTAATGCAATGGGATTCAATAAGAGTGCCGCCCTTAAAGCAACTCAACAACATGAAGTTTCAAGTCAAGAAAAGAAGAAGAAAGTGAAGGATGACTCCTCAAGTGGAGAAGAAGATTCTAATGCGGAGGTTGCATTTGTGATTAGAAATCTTAGAAAGTTTATGAAGAAGACAAGCAACCGCAAGACCTATGGTGATGGTAAGAGAAGGTTCAAAAAGAGATTTTGCTATGGATGTGGTCAAGTTGGTCACTTCATAGCCGATTGTCCTAATGAGAAAAAGAAGCACAAGCATGACAAGGATAAAGATAAGAAGAACAAAGGCAAGAAGAGAGGTGAAGCTCATCTTGGGGAAGAATGGGAGTCAAGTGATAGCAACTCAAGTGATGATGAGAAGAAGAAGAAGGGAGCCACAAACATTGCCATCCACCACTCTTCTTCACCGACCATGATCTTTCCCGACTCAACTTCACCACCAAAACTCTTCTCCAACCTATCTTCACCACCGAGGCTCTTCTCCAACCTCATCGACAACGACTACTACACCCCAACTTGTCTCATGGCAAAAGGGGAGAAGGTACATACTACACCCGTTTCCTCTAGTGATGAGTATGATAGTTGTGATGATAACATAGAAGAAATTGAAGCAACCATGATAAAGGAATTTGGTAAAAAGGCCTTCACTAAAATAAAAATGCTAATGAAGAAATTAGAGAAGAGGGATAGATGCTTAGAGTTGCAAAGAGATATAATTACTCAAGAGAGAGAGAAAAACCTTGCACTTGAAGCATCTATCGCCGAGGAAAAGATGAAGGTTGAGAAGCTAACCGTTGAATTGTCTTTAGCCAATGACTCAATTGGGAAATTGACTAAGGAACATTCCTCGGTTAGTGATCAAATAGCTAGCCTTAAGAATGAAAAGAGTATAGCTAAAGAAAGCCTCATAAGCTTGGAAGAAAAATATCGAAATCTTGAGCTAAACTATAGTACTCTTTGGGCTAGCACTTCAACTTCTCCTAAGGCAACCGAAGTCTCTAATGTCTCCACTAGTGATGGTTGTAAAAGATGCTATAAAATTGATGTAAATGCATATGCAACTAACCTTGTTGAGTTAGAGAAGAAAAACAAGGAGATTCATAGGTTGGAGATGATATTGAAGAATGGGTGCAAGTGTCAAGAGCAATCTAACAAGACCATATACAAGTCATCAAGGCACCCATCAATCAAGGAAGGCATTGGCTACAATAGGTATGATGGAAAGGCCAATGGAAGGAATATGATAAATGGTGTGCCTTGTGTGAAGTTCAACAAGGGCATTGCTCTTGATGAGCTTATATGCAAGGCCAACAACAAGGTCTACATTCCAAAGATCCAACCTACAAATACCAAGACAATCAAGACAAAGCAATCCGATGTCCTCAAGCCACAAGCACCACTTCCACGGTGCTATGCTAGTGACTATATGTGTTGTTGGGGCAAGGATGGCAAGATTGTGGTTAAGTATGTTGGTGCCCAAAAGAGAAAGGAAATTATGAGGAGTGTTTGGATGCCCAAGTTTTATGTGACTAACCCCCTAGGACCCAAATCTTTTTGGGTACCTAAAACAAAAGCTTAATTTGTCTTTATAGAAATATTCCTCCGGTGGAACAAGTTGGGTGTTGGATAGTGGATGCACCAATCATATGACCGGAGAGAAGGACATGTTCACATCATTCCAACCAAGTCATGATCAAAGTGGAAATATTGTGTTTGGTGACAATGGAAAAGGTGAAGTACTCGGTTTGGGTAAAATTACAATATCAAATGATAATTCCATTTCCAATGTCTTACTTGTGAATTCGTTGAGATACAATTTGTTGTCCGTTTCACAACTTTGTGAGATGGGTTATAATTGTCTCTTTACGGATAAGGGTGTGAAAGTCTATAGAAGAGAGGATTCCTCTATTGCATTTACTGGTCATTTAAAGGGGAAACTCTATCTAGTTGATTTCACATCAAATAGAGTAAATCCTGAGACTTGTTTAATGGTAAAATCTAGCATGGGTTGGTTATGGCATCACCGACTTACCCATGTTGGGATGAGGAACTTGGCCAAACTTCAAAAAGGCGAACACATCATTGGACTAACAAATGTTTCTTTTGAGAAAGATAGGATTTGCAGCGCATGCCAAGCGAGAAAACAAGTTGGAGCTAAACATCCTGTCAAGAATGTTGTGACAACCAAAAGACCATTGGAGTTGCTTCACATGGACATATTTGGACCCGTCGCTTATATAAGCATTGGTGGTAACAAATATGGTTTTGTAATTGTTGATGATTATTCTCGTTTCACTTGGGTATTCTTTTTGCGTGAAAAGAGTGAAGTCCAAGGAATCTTCAAGAAGTTTGCAAAAAGAGCCCAAAATGAGTTTGATGTCAAAATCAAGAGAGTTAGAAGTGACAACGGGACGGAGTTCAAGAACACCAACATTAAAGAGTTTCTTGATGAAGAAGGAATCAAGCATGAGTTTTTAGTTCCATACACTCCACAACAAAATGGTGTTGTGGAGAGAAAGAACCGAACACTCATAGAAGCCGCAAGAGCAATGTTGGATGAGTACAAGACTCCAACCAACTATTGGGCGGAAGCGGTCAACACGGCATGTCATGCCATCAACCGCTTATATCTTCACAAGAAAAGAGAAAAGACCGCCTACGAACTTCTAACCGGTAAAAAGCCTAAGGTGCACTACTTTAGAGTTTTTGGATCCAAATGTTTCATACTTAACAAGAAATCCAAAAGTTCTAAGTTTGCACCAAAGGTTGATGAAGGTTTCATGCTTGGTTATAGTACTAACGAACATGGATATCGTGTTTTCAATAAAACCACCGGTTTGATTGAAATCGCGGTAGACGTGACTTTTGATGAAACTGATGGCTCTCAAAAAGAGCAAGTCAATGTTGAGAATGTAGGTAATGAGGAAGCCCCACATGAAGCAATCAAGAAGCTTGCTATTGGTGAAGTAAAGCCCGTTGAAGACAAAGATGAAGACCATGTTGTGCATGATGATCTTGATCCAACCATTCATCATGTTTCATCAAATGAACATGGTGAAGCTTCCGCAACAAGAGATAGTCAAGATGGGAGATCAAAAGAAGCACAAGGTCATTCTCATGAAGATGGTGTCAACAATGAGCGAGCTCAACCACAACTCAACAATGAAGAAAGTAGTGAGGTCAACCCTCCACAAGCTCATGATTGTGATCTTCCAATCGATCATGACCATGATGATGATGATGATGGCCCTATCCAAAGATCAACTCAAGTGCCACATCCTAGAGTGTATCAATCCATTCAACGGGATCATCCTGTTGATAACATATTGGGAAGCATTCGACGAGGGGTAACTACATGTTCCCGTTTAGCAAGTTTTTGTGAATATTACTCGTTTGTTTCTCCTTTGGAACCTTGTAGGGTGGAAAAGGCACTTGATGATCCAGGATTGGATGATAGCCATGCAAGAGGAGTTGAATAACTTCACTTGGAATGAAGTCTGGTCCTTGGTGGAAAGACCCAAGCAAAATGTGATTGGAACCAAGTGGGTTTTCCGCAACAAGCAAGATGAGCATGGCGTGGTAACAAGGAACAAGGCAAGGTTGGTGGCTCAAGGATTCACTCAAATTAAAGGCTTGGATTTTGGGGAGACCTATGCACCGGTGGCTAGGCTAGAATCAATTCGCATTCTACTTGCCTATGCCGCCCATCATGATTTTAAGTTATATCAAATGGACGTGAAGAGTGCATTTCTCAATGGCCCCCTATCCGAGTTGGTGTATGTAGAGCAACCACCGGGCTTTGAAGACCCCAAGTATCCAAACCACGTCTACAAGCTCGACAAGGCGCTCTATGGGCTCAAACAAGCCCCTAGAGCTTGGTATGATTGTTTAAAGGATTTCCTACTCAAACAAGGTTTTGAGATAGGAAAGGCCGATGCTACTTTATTTACTCGCAAAGTCAATAATGATATCTTTGTTTGCCAAATATATGTCGATGACATAATATTTGGTAGTACTAATGTGGTTTTTTGTGAGGAATTTAGTAGGATTATGATAAATATGTTCAAGATGTCCATGATGGGAGAGTTGAAGTTCTTTCTTGGATTTCAAATCAAGCAACCAAAGGATGGCACGTTCATAAGTCAAACCAAGTACACCAATGACATGTTGAACAAGTTTAACTTGGACAAGGCCAAGCCCATCAAGACACCTATGCCAACCAATGGACATCTTGATCTTGATCAAGGAGGAAAGGACGTCGATCAAAAGGTATATCGCTCCATGATTGGATCACTCCTTTACCTTTGTGCATCTAGGCCCGATATTATGCTTAGCGTGTGCATGTGTGCAAGATTTCAAGCTAATCCGAAAGAATGTCATTTGATGGCCGTTAAGAGAATTTTTCGGTATTCAGTGCACACTCCTAATCCTGGCTTGTGGTATCCTAAGGGCTCCACTTTTGAGTTACTTGGCTATTCCGATTCGGATTATGCCGGTTGCAAAGTAACCCAAAAGAGTACTACCGGAACTTGCCAATTTATTGGTCGTTCCTTGGTGTCATGGAGCTCTAAAAAGCAAAATTCTGTTGCTTTGTCCACCGCCGAAGCCGAGTATGTGGCGGCCGGCGCTTGTTGTGCCCAACTACTTTGGATGAAGCAAACACTAAAGGATTTTGGATGTGAGTTAACCTAGATTCCACTTTTGTGTGACAACGAGAGTGCCATTAAGTTGGCAAAAAAACCCACTTAGGGGGCAAATGCACTTTCAATCTCCCCCTTTTGGCACTTGTTGACAAAGGGGGAGTGTTAGGCTTTGATTTATTGTAATAAGTTAGTTGGTCTTTATGTTTTGGAACTTAAAAACCTTTAGCGTGTATGAACTATGTCGTGTGGTGGCAACCGTGTGATGGACAACTATCTATTTATATGTGTGTGATGGATGATTATAGGATAAGTAATGTTTTAATCTATCTTATTTGCTTGTGCTTATCTCTACTTGTCATGATGAATGCTTTTTGTATGGCCATGTGTTCCTTCAAGTTTCTACTTTGGAATCTTGGCCATCATACTTCTTTTTACTTGTTGTGTGAAATAACATGTCATATTGCATCTCTTTTCACCAATACTTATTTGTTCACACACACTTGTTGCACCCCACGGATTGCAAAATTTAGGGGGAGCTTTTGTCTTGAGGTATGCAAATCATGTATAAGTGATTCTAGTTGATATTCAAATTCATGCATACATCAAGGGGGAGCTCTTCATAAATTTTGGGGTTCAAAAGCCTTAAATTCTTTCATTCTTATAAAAGCCTAAGTTGTTTGTCATCAATTACCAAAAAGGGGGAGATTGAAAGTGCATTTGCCCCCTAAGTGGGTTTTGGTGTATTGATGACATCCAAATTAGGGACTAATGTGATCTTAATGAGATTTGTTGCAGCTATTAGTCCCATGAAAGATTCAAAGAGTTGATAAAGATGAAATGGTATCCCTCAATTCTTGAAGTTGTAAAGGCGAACGAACTCAAAACGATCTCCAAAGGTTTTAATTTTGTTTTTGAGTTTAGGACCCACCGCACTATAAAGAGGGATGCAAGTTTAGTTGGTCTGAGGAAGATACAGTGCTCAAGCATTTAAATAAAATCAAAAGAGAGTCACTCTAGCACTTCACGAGCACATAGAATAATTTTCTGTGACTTTCGGTGTTGGAAGTCCCGACGTAAGTCGAAACTCCTGACAGTCGGAAGTCCCGACCTAAGCCAGGAGTCTCGGCACCTGTGCTTCTGACTGCTCGCTGTCTGTGCACATCGGAAGTCCCAACGTTCACCGGGAGTTCCGACCATCAGAAGTCCCGACGTTCGCCGGGAGTTTTGACACTGACCTGACCCAAGCCGAGAGTCTCGGCATCAGTGGTGCTGGCTGTTTATTTAACTATGCACGTCAGAAGTCCCAACATTTGCTGGGAGTTCCGACACTGACTTTCACCCGTGGACTTCTGACCCATTGGGAATAGTATTTTCTGCTAACGTCGGAAGTCCCAGGATCTGCGTCGGGACTCCCGATGTAGATCTGAACAGTTGGATTTTCACTTGGAGTATAAATACTCCTCTCTTCACTTCTAACCAGTACGGACTCATTTCACAGTTGACTCACTTCATGCTAAATAGCTCCCAATCAACTAAAGCACCCCTCTCCTTCCTCCTTTGCTCAAATCTTCGATTCCCTTAGTTTTTGAGTGAAAGGAGAGTGGATTAAGTGAGAGCATCACTTTGGAAAGCTTGAGCACTTGATTTCTTCATCAAGCCAGTTGTCTTTGCATCTATTACTCTTGGGGCTTTGCCCCTAGCCGGCTAGGCATTGCCCAAGAGCTTCCATCTTGTGGAAGAGCCTTGGGAAGTTTGTATCACCCTTCGATTTCTTAGTGGAAAGCTTAAGTGACCTTTGTGGTCGCTTTGAGAGAGGCAAGGAGGTGGAAAAGACTCCGACCTTAGTGGTCACCTCAACAACGAGGACGTAGGAGCTCCTTTATGGGGTTGTCGAACCTCGGGATAAATCCTTGTGTCCCATGTGTTTGTTGTTGTTGTGATTGCTTGAGATTATTTGTATGTGTTTGTCTCTTTGTCTCCAAAATCTCCATTTTAGGGTTTGGACTCGATCTACAGTTTGGAGGCATTACGGTATCAAGGGAGTGACCCAACATCTTCACCAAACCACTAGGAAGTGAGGTTGTAAGATTATTTATCCGCAAAGTTAAATTTGGCACTGCTTTTGTAGTTCACTTAGGCGTCGGGACTACTGACGTTTGCGTCAGAACTTCTGACAACATCGGGAGTTCCGACCCAAACGTCGGGACTTCCGACAGTGGCTGACAGATTTGAACTTAGCATTTGCAGTAAATTTTTAGATACGCCTATTCACCCCCCTCTAGGCATTGTTAGATCCTTTCACATACGGAAAGGCTTAGCGTGCTAAGCAAATTGCTCTGGCGATTCGATGGGGTACTTGGGAGGAAGCGTACAACAGGGTGCCCCGCATCTTATGTGCAATGCATTACTACAACACTGGCTTGAAATGGTTTGTGGACACTGGAGGGATGTTTTTTCAGGACCCATTGAGGCATGTCCTCTATCGTGTGTTCTGGTCGTTCGCGCAAATGGAACATGCATTCTAGTTTTGTCGGCCAGTCGTACTTGTTGATGGCACTTTCCTGACAGGAAAGTATAGGAGCACCTTGATGATGGTTGTTGTTGTTGATCCTGAGGACCAGATAGTACCCATGGCTTTTGCTTTGGTAGAGGGAGAGAACAATGAATCATGGTCATGGTTCATACGACTTCTACGTGTGCAAGTGCTTGGCCCAACTCGCACTATATGTTTGATCTCGGACCGTCACACAGGGCTTCTTAATGCTGCAGATGAGCATATAGATGGGTTCCCGCCTCTAGTATATAGATGGTGCATGAGACACTTTGCCGCTAATTTCTGGCGGCATCAGCAGAAGCAGGAGGTATGTGACAAGGTAAAGGCTCTATGTTGTGTACATATAGAGCACCAGTTTAAGGAGACAAAGAGAGAACTAGACAGATGGTAAATGCAGTGGGAAAGGCCTGGTTAGAGGCATAGATGGAACAGAAGGCTGAGTGGGCGTTAGCATATGATGAGGGGGGTTTCAGGTATGTCATCATGACCACTAACTCCTCAGAGTCCTTCAACCGTGTATTCACCGGAGTTCGATCGTTGCCTGTGTCTGGAATTGTTGAGTTCTCGTTTCATAAGTGCAACGAATATTTTGTGAAGAGGTGGGAACTTACACAGAGGAATATAGCTGAAGAGGGGCATTTTGGAAAGGCCGGAGTTGAACATTTGAAGGAGTCCGAGGAATTGGCCAAGCAGCACACCGCCGAGTCATATGGACCCTACCGCCATATCTTTAGTGTACGGGGCAAGGGTGGCACAAGCTTGGGCGATGAACGTTATGGTGGATGAAACTACCGAGTTGATCTTGAAAAGGTAGAGTGCAGTTGCAACATCCCTCAGATCATGCATGCCCCTTGCTCTTATATGATCACGGCCTGCAGGGTTCGTGGGTACAACTATAAGGATCTGCCATATATGTCACCCTTGTATCTCCACTCGAACACCGTTAGTATTTGGGAGATGAGCTTCGAGCCATACCTTGACCCAACATAGTGGCCACCTTATAATGGTTATGACTACGTGCTGCATCTGGATCTAATGAAGGTAGGGAAGGGTAGGAGGAAGAAGAAGAGACTCAAGGGGGACATGGACTCTATGAGAGGGTACGACGAAGACATGTATGGCGGATGAGACTTCAACGAGACCCATGACAGGAATCTTTGCTCTGTTTGCAAACAATCTGGTCACAAGGCTAGCCGGCATAGAAGATGAGGGCAGCAGGTGATTTCATATTGTGTTCGTACTGCATAACAAGTAGTTCAAATTTTGCAATGCTACATAATGTTAATCTGAATATTGTTAATTTGAATACTCTAACCCTTTTTTATCAATTTGTAACAGGATGGCCCCTCCCACGCCGTACCAGCTGTACCCCCTTCTTGAGGTGGAGTACGACGACCCCCTTCTTCCACCGGACGACAAGGTTTCCAAGAGGCGTTCGAGGGATCCTTACATTCCTAGGACTTATTTCATTACGTCAAACTTATATCAAACGAATATTGTCATCGAAAACTTGCAGACTCATAAACCAATGAAAATGTTATGTGGCAACTTGTCGTCCATTTATTTGATTCATGTTTGTTTCAACTTGCGCATGGTCCTGGCACCACTTGTAGTTTTGTACAGCACTGACAACAACTCAATTGAAGCTGGATGTTGTCTGTATGCGTCACTGTCGCGCCGTCGTCTATGGCGCGGCACTGGCGTGCCATGTAGTAGGGCGCGGCACTGATGCGCCATGGACTCTGGCGCGGCAGAACCTGGGCTATGGCGCGACTGAACCAGTGGGCTACGACGCTGTATTCGAGATAATTTCACCCGATTACGATCATTTTAGAAATTTTGAGCGTATGATACAAACAGATGTGATCACTTAAGATCGATCATGGGTAATCCAAGTACATGACACATGGGTACAATACATTAGTAGTTCAAATGGAATATAAGACAACACAATAGAATTTCTACTATATAGCTATATTAATCATTAATAAAGCATGGAACTAACAGTCGGCGCAATTAAAAACCCTCAGTCAGAAACATACTGAGTAAGCAACTCGTTGTCCGAGTACTAATCCTCAACCACAACCCTGTTGCTGTGGCTAGGCTCACCTGCATTGCCCTGATCTGCCTTTTGCCTGTAGTAAGCGGCCTCCACTTCATCTGCGGCCTCTACGGCCTGAGTGAAGAACGCGTCGTTATCCTCTTCCGCCTGCAAGCCCGCCTCTGCTAGAGCGATGAGCTCGCTCAGTCTGTCAGTGTTGTCCTCAGCCTCCTCTACTTGCAAGCCCGCCTCTGCTAGAGCGATGAGCTCGCTCAGTCTATCAGTGTCGTCCTTAGCCTCTTCTGCCTACAAGGCCGCCTCTACTAGAGCGATGAGCTCGCTGAGTCTAGTAGTGTCGTCCTCATCCTCGTCCCCCTCATCAGACAACACAATCAGTGATTCAACGATGCGACTAGCTCGCTTTCTATACTCATCTAACTTCTTTTCCTCGTACCTTGCACGAGCCACCTCTACAACATGGTCCTCGCTGCATCCAATCCCTTCATGTATAAAATGCAATCAGTTAGCAACGCGACTATATTACATTTAAAATCAGGCAACGAAAAAAAGGCTTCAAAGTACTTACTGGCATATAATGAAACAACATGCTCGTTCAATACATGCATCTGTACTCTTGTCTCCTCCCTTGCCTCCTTCCTTGCCCTCTATTCCTCTAATGTCATCCATCTCTCCAATCCCCATTTGACAAGCCCAACGTCGATCGGGTTACAAATACCACGCTGTCTAGCAAACTCACGTATCTTGTCTTTGTGATGTTTAACGAAAAGGTTGACGTAGTTAGGTCCATATCCCCTCTTTCGTGCTATTACTTGCTTCCCCTTCGGTTCATCCAAGAACTTAGCTTGACCATTATAACATTCCCACCTGCATTTTCTAGTGCTCTGTTCAAACGATAAATTATATCATATATGTCTTAGCAAAAGAAACAAAATACGATTTCATGGTTACCACAAAAATAACCAACCTCGTCATAGTCAATCATATAGCTGCAATAATGGCCTATTCCAAGCTCCGAAGGGACTAGACCGTAGTTGGATTTAACACCATATTCGTACTTGACTGGCGGTGCTTTGTAAATTAACCTTTCTTTCTTCTTTTGCTTTGCTTTTGGAGGTTCTTCGGGCCATTTGTTCTTAGGACCATACAACCACTCCTTGAAACGACACTTCGCCATTGAATACACCTAAATAATGTGACATTAGTACATGACACATATAGCTCAACATTTCAACACATACACTTTGCACTTACTTCATGCTTGTTTGGACACACAAACTCCAACGTATTGTCAGGGTTTATTACGGCTCGGTCTCCGCAATGGCACATAGGAGGTTCCTCGAGTCGTCTAACTGTGGCTAAGTGCTTCTCCTTAGCCATCATTGGAGGGGGGTTAGGGGGAGGTGGAATCCACCGCTCGAAGTGATCTCGTGGATGTTGCCCTCTCCACCAATCCTCGAAAAGGAGGTACCTGGGGTCAAACTTGTCTGCACCGTCGATCCACTGAAAGAAAAAGCACCTCTTATGGTCCTACACAACAAAAATTCTACAAAATATTAGTAACCAAGTAATACAAATGAAGAAGAAAAATATACAGAAACAATTACTTACGTTAAAACGACTGCACGTGTAGAAGCAACGAGCCGCTGTGTCTGGATGTCTCGATTGAAACACATCAGCCGGACGACCACAGTCACAGTTAGAGACAGGGAGTTCAGGAGGGACGGGGGCATCTTTGCTAGACTCGTCGGGGTACAATTCTCTAGGACGACCCCGTTTTTGCCATAACTGCTCCTGAAACATGTCTTCCATCTAATAAAACGGTTCAAATTAAATATCAATTAAAACAACGCAAATTAATGTAAAATATAATCATTTGCAATGCAACTAAAATAATATAACCGACAATTATAGCAACAAAAATATACATGGTAAACATACTTCTAACTAAATAATTAACCTTAACATTGACAAAATCAAACTAATATATTCCTTCAAACCATAGACCATAGTTCCCAAACATAATTTTCCTCCTAAACTTAGCTCCCATTCATAATATACTATCCACCATTCAAACAAAAATAAAATGTGTGTCATTACCTTGCACGAGGACGAGGAGGGAGGGAGGCGGCCGGGGAATGGAAGGGAAGGGAGGGAGGTGGCAATGGAGGGCTGGGCGGGGGCCAGGCTGCCGGCGTGCTCGGCGGTGGGCTGGTGCGGGCAGACGCGGGCGCGGCGGCCTGGCGGCCTTGCTGCTCGGGCAGTGGGACTGGCGGCGTCGGTTTTATTCGGCTCTGCCGCGCCACGGATCAGGGTGCGGCAGTGCCGCGCCAAGATCGGTGGCGCGGCATGCCCTGCCCTGTCAGCGGTCAGCGATTCCGGTTGCCGCCACGTCAGCCCTCTGCTGCGCCACAATGCATGGCGCGGCACAGGCATTTGGCCGCGCCAGGGCAATAGGCGCGGCCAAAAGTGTTAGTTTTTAAAAAAACCCGACCGTGTTAGATTTAAAATTAGTTTTCAAAAAGTGTTAAAATTAAAAAAAAATTATAGTAGGAAGGGGCTGGACTGCCTGGACACGCTATTTACTGTCTCAAATAGTTCTCATTGGACCGTCCGGATATTCGGAAATAAGCGGTCAACCATGCATAAGCTCTTAGCAAAGATCAATTTTGTAGTACAACTCGCAGCGAGGCGCCATCCTGGCTGTGAAGCTCCGGCGAGGTCCTACCGCGCCCGCAGCATCCTCCCTCTTCCCCTTCCTCCCCTCCTGCCCCCGCTTTCTTCTCCAACTCTAGCAAGAACAGCCGCGACGCCCCCGCCCCGACCTAGCCCGGCTGCCTCCAGCGCCGCCAGGGCCCTGAAGCCACCCGGCCGCCGTCCCCACTGCCTGGCCTGCCTGCCTCCCCCCAAAACCCCTTCTAGACCCATCGGATTTGGAGAAGAAAAGAAGGGGAGGGGCCAGAGAGAAAGGGCGTTGAACTTACCCGACGCCGTCGAGGTCGTCGTCTCCGACGCCGACAAGGTCTCGACGAAACCCTAGCCGCGGGTGTGGGCACCGGTTGAGCGCGGGCGTGTCGGGCGCGTGGGAGTGGGGGCGCGGGTGTCGCCTGAATCTCAGGCGACCGAGATATAGGAGGTGTGGCAAAAATATAGTTGCAGTGTGTGGCACAATAACTTCTATACAGAAAGCATGAAACATTAATGACATATCGTTTCAATATTCAGCGGGTATAATGGTTGCCTTTACAGGGTGCTCTGGTCTTTTACCTTCGACACTATTTTCAGTTTTTCACCTTGAGATCTTAGAACGACTGGTCACAATGGAATCGAGGCAGAAACAACCCCTGAAATAATTTTTTATTCATTTGTGCTTCTACATGTCTCGCAAGCTGGATTTTCTTGTTCTAGCACGGGCGCATATATCGGTGCTGAATTCTTCTCTCTCCTTGTCTTAGCATCAATATTTATCACATTGTGAGTAGTCTAATATTATTGGATAGAGAAAGTAGGCTCAAATGGAAGTTTTGTTTGAGCTGAGTCATGTAACCTCAAAACATGTACCTTGATAAAAAAAGCGTAAATCTTTATAACTAAAATGCTCATATCGTAGTGGACGGATGTTATAAGTAAAATGGGGCATCATATAAGCACCCACGTCAAGTATAGGAAATAAAGCCAAATTAAACTATAATCTAGGGACAAGGGACTGAGCGCTCGCTGCAGCTTCTTGAAGCCGGCTGCTGCTGTTTTGGCTGCAAAAATAAACTAGACTATACTGCAGGTACTACAATAAGCTGCAGCCACAGCCAAATAATTACAGCCGAGCCGGTTAAAGACGTTATTAATGTCTTTAAAGAAAAGCTAGGGCTTCGAAAAAAATGGTTGCGGAAGAGTGCAAGACCAATTGCTTCTGGAAGAGCACTTTCTCCACGTGTGGACGAGAGACACCAGAGAAGAGAGAGAGAGAGAGGAAAAGAAAAATGGAACTCCTCAAAGCCCTCACGCGAGGAGGCCTAGCAGCCCCCAAATACCAGAGAAGAGGCCGTTCTGAAGATTTGTTTTTGACGAACTGGGCCATTCTGACCTCTCAGCCCAACTTGGCCCGCTTACACCGTGCTCAGCCCGCTCATACCATCCCCAACCCTAAACCCAGCCGCTCACCCCATCGCAACCGCCGGATCCCCATCCGACGCCCAAGTGCCGAACCCCGTCATATACGCTTCGCCTCCGACGCCGCTCCCCCGAACCCTCCTAGCCCCAGAGCAGCCGCATCCACACCACCTGCCTCTCTCTCGTCCCCTGGCGGCGGCGGCAGGATGGCGGCATCTACGGCGAGGACGGTGAAGGATGTCAACCCCCACGAGTTCGTCAAGGCCTACTCCGCCCACCTCAAGCGCTCCGGCAAGGTAACGGTGCCCGACTCGCCCCCTTCCCATCTGATTCGACGTTACAAAGAATGGTCGCGCACCACGGCAGGGCAGTCAGCGGAGACAAGCTTGTCGATTGCATCGGATTGCCGTTGCCCGAGCAGTTAGGAGCTGTCCTGTGATTACATGGATCCATCTCGCGTGTTACTGCATTGGTTATACCTGGCTTACTGTAGTTGGCCTCATGCTCCGTAGCATGTAAATAAGTCATCTTTTTTGTGGTATTGCGAACTGTATGACTGATGGCATAGGATGATCCTCAGCATACATGATACATGCGAGTTATAGGATGCAGTGGTGCAGGAAACAGGTTCACCTTTTATGTTGTGTGCCTTCTGAACATTTGATTTGTAGGTTGGAGTGCGATTCTCCCATAACTAACATCGAGTTTATTTCAATAGGCGTGGTTTATTTTATTCAAATCTAGATCGTCTGTGCAGAAAAGCCTGTTTGTAAAGTGGTTTTTGTTGTCTATATACATAGGTTTTAGGCAAATTTTAACTGTATGCTGAAAATTCCCTGACCACTCATCTATGCAGTCCCTGACCACACTAGATAAGGTGCGGATGTGTGATTTATTTTGTTTCTATCGATATCTGTCAAAGATAGTATGTGGTGAGCCTTGGATCTGTTCAGAATGAGGTATTCTGGAGTGAACCTTGGCTGTGTTAGAACGGAATGGGTCTTTAAGGATCCAAATCTTTAGTATTTAGGAAGTTGAACACTGATAACACCATTTATCACATGATGAAAAGTGGGCTGCTTACTATATTTGGCTCAGGTGCTGCTGCTATTATTGAGCTTTCTTTTTTATTAGGCTATGGATTCAAAATCGTAGTTAGGAGAATGTGTTTGTGTTCTACGAGCATGCAATTAGTTTAGTGGTTAGGACAATGTTTTCTTCATTGCATCGGTTGTCCGGTATCGATAATAACTATATTCCTATGTTGGTATGTGTAATTCCTTATAAGTATCCTGTCTTCTGTTAGATGGAGCTCCCTGAGTGGGTTGACATTGTGAAGACTGCGAGGTTCAAGGAACTCCCACCGTATGACCCTGACTGGTACTACACCAGGGCTGGTGAGGGATCTTGTTTCTTCACCAAAATCATTTATAAACTTTTATTATCCAGATTTTGCACTTATATGGGATTTTTTTTCTCCTGCAGCATCCATTGCAAGGAAGATCTATCTGAGGCAAGGCATTGGTGTTGGTGGCTTCCAGAAGATTTATGGTGGCCGCCAGAGGAATGGCTCCCGCCCACCACACTTCTGCAAGAGCAGTGGTGCCATTTCACGCAACATCCTGCAGCAGCTACAGAAGATGGGCATCATTGATGTCGATCCCAAGGGGTAACTGAACTGCTATGTCCCTCTCTTGATAATAACTTTTCCTGGTCGTTGGAAGTTTGCTTATCGGACATCGTGTTGCAGCGGACGGCTCATCACCTCCCAGGGCAGGCGTGATCTGGACCAAGTGGCCGGAAGGGTTGCTGTTGAAGCTTGAGCAGTCTCATCTTCGGTTTCAATGATGTCATGTTTGATGGTTGAGATGGCTGCACTTTATTTGCACTTTTGGATTAGGATTTTTTAGTTCAGAGAACTTTAAGGTTTAATGCATCCTAGCTATGGCGCCACACTATATTTTCCCTGAGTACCTAATGTGATATCAGGACTCATTCTGGAACCAAAGATATATGTTTGCAAAGTGTCTGAGCTGGTATCCTTGACCAATCTTCCTTTTGGTACAAATCTATGTGATAATACATTGCAAAGTGTTTGAGCTGGTAACCACTTTTCCTGTCCAATCTCTTTAACGAAAAGCAAAATAGGGTTGGGTATGGTTAATGTCATTGTCTGTATATTTTGTGTTGCAATGAGTGTTTCGCATGCAGTCACTCTGTCTGTTGTGATTGAATCAAGGTCTAACTTGGACTGATTGGGCTCGTCACCGGCATTATTTATTGTTACAAAATACGAGATAATGCTCATGACTCTGTTCAACATTATTTTGCACCCATTTGCTGAAAACATATCGAGCATGGTGAGTTGCTGTATCAGTTCAGCACAACCATGTTTTTGAGCTAGTAACAAAAAGTGTTTCAGAGAACATGGACAACTATTTGGTAAACCAGCGACATTTGTTATTGTTATTATCATTATCATTTATAATAGTGATGATGATGACTACAGCCAATGTCATGGGGCAACATTCTGAATGACCAAAGCAAACTGCGTCCTGGCAAATGCAGCGAAAATAGCAGGAATGCAGGAGCTGCTGGGTTTTCCGAAAATTGAAGGAACAAAAGAAGAAAAGCCAATTCTCATGTCGTTGTATCTGATGCAGCATAATTTTGATCTTTCGAAGAGATGAATCGCATGGAGGTTAAAGTTGTTTTCTTGGAAGCATTTGGATTCCGCAGCTAAATTCGCAACGCAAGGGAGCAAATCTGAGAGCGAATTTGCTTGCAGCAAGTGAAACTTGTACTGAACTGAACACCTTGGGGCTTGGGGAAATGGATTGATTACACCTGTTCAATTCTCACGATCCCATGCTTTTACATACTTGGAGGCAGCGGATGCTAAGAAGCAAATACCCAGAGTTGTACACCAAATGGAGGGAGAACCCCACAAATTTTCATGTTAATGGTATATACACAATTAGGGAGCTGTGGGGAACTGCAAGACAAGCTTGGGAGGAAATCTTGCTCACTCCTGTATGAACCTTTTGGTGTCCCTAGCTCTCTTTTTTTCGGTACCCACAAATCTATTTTGCGGGCGCTTAGGTCTTCTTCCTCCTGAGAGGTAGGTTTGACATGCCTTATGCAAACCTTGTGCAGTAGAAAAAAAGTTGGTGGTAACATTACTACTTACTCCAAAATGTTATCTCGCTGGGACTTATGCATCCCAATGATCTTTTCTTCCTTCCTGAAATACCACGTGAATTTTGCAGGTTTCGTGCCATTGATTGATGTAAACAATGGGGGCATGTGTGTCTTCACAGTTAACAGGCAAGGAGAAGCTATGCTCCAAGTCCTCAATATGACAGCACACGTGTATAGTTAATCAGTATTAGTTCACTTTCTTGCACACATCATTCTGAAATGACTTGGTAAATGTTACCATAGGCTGTATAATGACAGGCTACACAATCCATGTCAGATGTGATTGTGGACGAATTAATGAAAACTGAACCGTGTCATGTCATTTGACCTTTGAGTAAAAGACAGTTTTACTATTATTTTCACCTATATATACACACCGCATAGAGACACAATCCACGACAGCAACGGTATTCTGTTTAGGAAAGCTAGATTATTGACTTGAAAGGAAGTGAAACAAATAACGGCACACAATATCTTAAGAAATATATATGATTCTATACGATCAATGTTAATGGATAACCAGCATTTTAACTTAATACCCAGTTGTTGCTACAAGAGAACATGATTGCTCTCATCTCCTACTTAAATATACTTACAATTACAGATTTGCTGATAGAATCAGCAAAGATAGGGATTAAACTGACTCGTCGGGGGTGAAAATGTTTCAGCTAATCTCATGCCCATGGGGTCTTCACTCGGAGAAGTGGACACAGGAACTGATTGCCATCACCATGATAAAGATGCTTGGGCACTCTGCGACGTCACGGGCATCACAGGCAGAACGCTGTGTTCATAACTTTGTAGGTTATTAATAATCTTGGCAAACTCAGCATCACGGTCAGGTTCAAAATAGATATAGTCTTCACTCAGCAAGCTTTCGAAATCTTCCTCGTGCAACTTGTGCACATCAGGCCGGTACAAATCAGTAGTGGAGCCATCAATATCCCCAAAATAACCTCCAGATGGTGGATGCAGAATCTTGCCTAATTTTTTCTCACAAATGGAACAACGACCTGATCACAAAAAAGAAAGAAACAAAAGACATGAGAAATTGAGTCTGCCAGTGTGAAAGAAAGTGAAGACATGAGAAATTGAGTCGCCAATGTCAAAGTATTATCAGAAAACAATAAGTTCGCCAACTATACATAATCCCCAGCTATTTCTATAGATTAAGGGATTATTAAAAATGATTCATGAAAAACTACTATGATTTGAGGAATGCAAGAAACCTCCTGAAGATTTCTAGATTGTTCACTAAATTTTACCACTAGCTGTAAAGAGTTGTGTTTTAGATAGCGCATCACAGCATTATTGGTGGCCAAAACTAAGCAATAGACCTATGTGCTCATGCTTATGAGGTAGGATGCCTGATGCCATAACGTAAAACATATATGACTTATATGCATTCATGAAGAATTGGATATGAAATGCGCACTGCCATGCTACTTTCCTTATAATTTTCATATGATAGAATATGATACTTTGGATTTAAAAAAATAAGTTCATAGTGTGTAAGCAATCTGTAGAAAAACTACACTGAGGCACTGAGCTCTGATGCTTGTTGCTGTTATTTATAGGTTCTTGTCCCAGACATTACAAAAATCATACAGGATGTTTATGGCATGGTTTTCAAGGTGTGTGTATGTGTGTGTGAGGTAAAGGAGTGGCGGCTGGAAAGTTGAGGCGTGGTAGGGAATCAACTAGACCCTTGGAGGTAGCGGCCTGAGATGCGAATTAGCATGATGTATTTAGATGGGCTGTGTTGAATAAACAGTGAGAGTGGGTCGCCTCGCCTTACCGCCCCAACCATGGTTTATGTCTATTAAACTGGAGTTGTGGTTCCAAAAAGACAGGCTAGATAGTATTATCCAAGCGGATGTTTACTATGTTTTTGCTTTTCCTACGCTTATCATGATAAGAACATGAATATCATGTAGAAGCATTTTAGATTTAGGAAAGAAGGCTCACCAGTACATTCACTATAATCTACAGGGCAGCATCTGGACAACTTCGATTCAACTTCGGACAAAGGTGAATCCGTGAATTCAGCAAAAAAGAGTGTTTGCTCAGCATCACCTATGCTTGCCAAAAAGTTTACATGATAGTGCTTTGGGCCACAGCAAGGTGTGAATTCCATCACTCCACAGATAATGCCAGGCTGAAAATCCGGTTCCTGCAAGATGTACAAGGGTAGAGTTTATTTCAACAGCCTCACAGAAGCATGTCTCCGAAGTCATAGAATCAGATGGGCGCTACACGAGCATCGACTTTTCAACATGGATTGTTAGTTCATGGTCAGTCAGTGCTCAAACAGGGAATGTAAGAGCAATCACAACTAAAACCAAAGTATGCAGTGTAAGTGTGTAACAGCACGGAATAAAGAGGAGCATCATACTTAGCTTTGGCCTGGAGATGAAAAATGAGTTGCTAGTGGAATGAAGTGGTCTAGTGTACATACCAACAGAGCAGCACAGTGACACATCACAAAAAACTAAGCCTAAGAGAGCAGGGACGGAGCTCAGTAGAGGCGAAACTGGGCTCCGGCCCCTGCTTGCCTTCGCAAAATCACGAAGGACTAGTAGTAGCATGCTGATGAAGACTAAAGTAGGTAACACCTAATAGTATCTGGGAAGGGGCAGCAGAGAGCAAGAGACGTAGGAGTAGGTAATACTGTAGTATTTAGCATTAAATTACCCCCCCCCCCTTAATATTGAGTCACGCTCCGCCACTGTAAGAGAGGCTACCCTATATATATGTATGCTACCCTGTATGTCCTCATAGCACTAACGTGCAACCAATAACCAGTGAAACATATTCAGTTAGTCAGTAGTACACTACAAACGAGCAACCATTAACCAGTAAGAACTAATCACCACTAAGCACTAACCAAAGACAGGGCAATGGCCACAAGAAAATTGGATAGAACATGTGGAAAGGCAGAGCATGCACAAAACTACATAGAAGAGATTTCTGGATAGAGTAGGAAGATCATTGCCCAAGGATGCTGGTAGCGGTATTTGTATAGCAATTCATCCAGCTTGGCACGAACAAAGATCAGCTTGTCCTTGGAGGCCGTCTGATTTCTTGACACCGCGATCGAGGCACGCATGGACAAGTAGGGCTTTTCTGCTGGCACTTCATTAGAGGATAATGTGAGATTTGTTCCGAGTTGCCTGCATGCCTCTAGCCAACAAGCATAAGAAATCCTGCCACCATCTCGCCGCTCTCCCAGCAGGAAAAGCAGATGCCTCGCACACTCAAAGCGCCCAAAGAATGATATCCAAACGCAGCATACTAGGGGTGCTTGGCAGCCTTGGCCGCATGAAGAAAGGTATCCTCATGAATGATGATGCGATCGGAGCAGCTAGTGATGTTGCAGTCGCAAGAGTTAAGGAGCTCCAAGGCTTGATGGTCCGAGAGCATGGCGGAACGTGCAATGGTAACAAGGCCATTAAGGGAGCGGGACTCCAGACGAGCCATGATTCTAGTGTTAAGGATGCCCTCTGGTAACTGGTCTTCTTCACCAGAATTTGGGAACGGGAAGGCGACACTGTACCACAAGGTGTTGAGAATGATGTTGGTCACAGGGTCAAAGTGTCCGTAACAATGTCCAGCCATAAGAAGAGAGCGAAGGAAGTGGCCGTTTGAAATTCCCTGGGGCATTATGGCAAGTGCCTTGATGTAAAAGGCATGGATGGTGTCACGCAGGACATTGTGACCAGTTCGCTTATGCTGATGCTTATGCTGAAATATTACAAGAGGAAAACGTTATTCCAAGGCTGAAAAATAGCTCAAGCGAACGCGCACACGCACGTGCACCCGATCCAGGCACTTGGCTAGCTTCTCTCTGTCTGAACCTCGTTGCTCCAGGTCGGAGATGTGGAGGAAACCTCCGTGAGAGTGGCCATGATCATCTTCGTCATGGACGACGATGGTGATTTGGGCGTAGCTGCGGCGTTCCCCAATACAGGTGTGAAGTCTCAATGCGCCACCTGTGAAACTGGCACATCCGCCACCGTCTTGATTGGGACGGCACCAGAACTCCACGTTGACCGGTGGGCAGGACGGCGGCCATTGCAGGGTCAAAAGTGTCCTGATTTCCGAGACGACGTCGGAGGTGCTGAGCACTTCCGTTGTTCCCCGTAGGAGGGGTACCCCGCCCACAACGCGAAGTGGGTGCCTCGGGGCTCATGTGTCCCCCTGAACGAACGGCTCGGACGAAAGAACGGAAAGTAAAAGAGATGGGATTACTAACGTTCACGGACAGGAGGCGTGTCCATAATGAAGAAAACGATACCGTAACAACTTAGGTGCAGGTGCATTTATAACGACCTATTACAAACGGAGCCGTCGGCTGGAAGGAAGGCTGAAAGAAGCTAGCTTGCAGTGTAAGGAGCATTTCAGATTCAAAAACAAGAGAGGAGTTGGCTTCGATGAAATTATAGGATTTGATATGGAGGTAGGAAATACAGCAGTGCAACATCATCCATCGATGGAACCAGATAGCTTGGTTCCGAGGAAGGGTTGCGGGAGATTGAAAGGGTCGAGGGAGGCAATGTGGCGAGTTCAGTTCATGAGGGGAGGCAGGCAATCACTGGAGCCCTGGAGACTGCATCTAATTCGACTGGATGCGGATCGTATGACAGCGATCTACAAAATCCAACGCTACTAGAAAAGGTAAGACTGCTGTGTTTTGAATCCGCCATTGCCCATGATCGCCAGAGTTAAAGGATTCGCGATCGATTTGTGTCGAAAAATGTTTTGCAGGACAAGGGGGAAAGAAGGTCCGGACGCGTGCTTGGCGCCAACAGCTAAACAGCGCGATTACACAAGCAATATCAACGGCTAAGGACAGGGAGGGTGAGCCTATGTTCTAGCCATACGAAGGAACAACATTTAGCTCATATGAAGAGGCAAAGGAGTTCTACAACCTATATTCTTGGGAGGTCGGATTCGGAATCAGGGAATCACGAGCAAAGACAAACAGCAATAATTACACGACGAGAAAGGATATAGTGTGCTCGTGTGAGGTATGAAATCATATACGAATGGGATTTTAATTTGAACTAGTGCAATGTTCAATGTGTTAGTAATTATGTTGTTGTCTACAGGGATTCTGCAAGAACCCAAGAGCACCTTCGGCAAGATCAGGCTGCAAAGCAATGCTGCGACTCCATCGAACTGAGAACCATTCATGGATAGTGAGTAGAATTATTTCAGAACACAACCATGCACTTTCAGTGACATGTGGGGAGAAGAAACAGTGGGGATCTCATGGATATATAGACCCAATGACTAAGGAATTCATAAAGAGATTGAGGAGAAACAATGTTGCATTAGGACGTGTATGCAGCATAATTGGTGTGCTGTCTGCAGAAAGTGTAGTGCCAATCAGAAAGCAATCGGTAAAGAACCTCTGTGCAAGAATGGCGCAAGAAGATATACAGGACGATATGAAGAAAAACTATGGAGCTCCTGGGAAAGATGAAGGAAGAGGACCCTGATTTGGAAGTCAGATTCAAGATGGATGATGAAGGGAGGATTGAGTCGATGATAGGGTGCACTGGGAAAAATCAATGGGATTACAAGCACTTTGGGGATGTGGTTACTTTTGACACTACATACAGAACAAACTTGTACAACCTGCCGTTTGGAATATTTGTTGGAGTTAACAACCACTACCAAACGTTAATATTCGGCGGCGTGCTGCTAAATCATGAAAGAACAGAAGACTTCGAGTGGACCTTCAGAAACTTCACTGAAATTATGGGCGGAAAACAGCCTCAAACTATACTGACAGGTCAGTTTGTGGATGCACGTATATGAGTGTTCGGTTTTTTTTTATCATAAGATTCTATGGTAGTCGTAGTTATTCTCATGTGACATGCCAATGCAATAAAATCTGCTTACATACGTGTACCAAATTTAGTAATAACTGCATTACAATTATGACAAACTAACAGATTTTGTTCACTAACTAATCGTGCTTGTAACCCAGATCAATGCCAGGGGATGGCGGCTGCAATAAAGACAACGCTGAAGGGAACACGGCACCGGTGGTGCAGATGTCATGTGCTTAGAAAGGCTAAGAAGAAAATAGGAACACCATACTCAAAGAAGAGTGCATTCAAGAAAAAAGTTCAACAGGCTTATAACCGATGAGATATCGCCAAGTGCATTTGAGAAGAAATGGCAGGAACTAGTAAAGGAATACAAGCTCGAGGGAAACAATTTCATGAATCGCGCATACAAGATGAGAGGTTTGTGGGCAAAACCGTACTTCATGGACATCTTCTGTGCAGGTATGACTAGCACTCAACGGAGCGAGAGTGCGAACCACATGCTGAAGAGGTTCATTCAACGATCAGCACCAATGCATATATTCATATCAAAGTTCAGGGATTTCCAGTTCGACCGTAACCAAGAGGAAGAAAGGGAGATCCACTTAACTAAACAGGTAATGCCAGGTTGGCATGGGTAAGATCCAAGAATCACCTCCGCTGATATGATTTGATTGTGTAATTGCACATGAAATTAGTAGTACTGCAAACTATGAACTATTATTGTGAAGAATAATACATGCTATATATTACAATTATTAGGCGGTGAATACTATTCCAATGATAGACTTTACCAATGTTTTTAAGGCGTCGCTTTGGCGTCGCCTAATCGCCAAGGCGCTCCAGGCCAGACGATTTGGCAGACGACTCGCCTCAAATTCGTATGGCGTCCGCCTTAGGCCTGTGGCGTCTGGAAAACGTCGCTTTGGCGTCCGATTCTTCCCAGATCGAGCAAGGCGGGCGCCATACGGGATGCTCGCGGCGGGAAAACGCGGGAGCGCGGGAGAAAGGATGGGGGAAAAGAGCAGTCCCGCGCGCAGAGATTAGGCGCGCGTGGAGAGAGGAGCGCGGGAGAAATCAGAGAGCAGAGAGAGGAGCGCTCGCGGGGAAGACGGACCTACCTGCTCGCCCGCGTGAACGCGTTCGCCCGCGCCGCCGGGAGAAGCTGCTGCCGGCGAGCCTCCGCCTCAAG
The DNA here is from genome assembly GCF_019320115.1 of Miscanthus floridulus. Classification (NCBI taxonomy): domain Eukaryota; kingdom Viridiplantae; phylum Streptophyta; class Magnoliopsida; order Poales; family Poaceae; genus Miscanthus; species Miscanthus floridulus. The sequence continues at coordinate 141,603,505 of NC_089580.1, forward strand.
AATAGGCTCCTCCTCCCCCTCCCCTCTTCCCCATCCGCGCGAGGAGCAGCCGCCGGCGGGCTGCTGTTTCCCCGCCGCCTCCTCTGGTCCTCCATCGAGCAGGACACGAGCCGCTCTGCCTCCCCCTACCCTCTTCCCCATCCGCGCGACAGGCTGCTGTTTCCCCGCCTCCTCTGTTCCTCTTCCACTATCGAGAGAGAGAGAGAGAGAGAGAGAGAGAGAGAGAGAGAGAGAGAGAGAGAGAGAGAGGTGGGCGGAGGCGGAGGGAACGGGAGGGAAGAGACAGAGAGATGGGCGGAGGCGGAAGCTGCGGCGGCGGCGCAGTGCAGGAGAGACCGAGAGAGATGAAGACACGCTAGGGCTACTAGGGTGAGGGCCACATGGGCTGCTTGGTGCACGTGGGCTGGGCTTCTTACTCCTTTCTTTTTCTTTTTTTCCTTTCCTTTTTTCTTTATCATCTATATACTGCTCCGAGTTTGCTCAAAAAAATCTATATACTGCTCTGAGCTGCTGTTTTAAAATTTCCTTTAGTTGGTAAGGCGTCGCCTCGCCTTACGCCTTACTCGCCTAAGCGTAAGGCGGTAGTCACTCGCCACGCCTCGCCTTACCGCCTTGAAAACATTGGACTTTACAGGGGTTGTTATATACCAATAAGATTTATGTGAAACGTTGGAGTAATACAAACTGTTGCGTTGTCTTGCGTGTGCTGTGATTACATATCTAGGATGAATTCAGAAGACATTAACAAGGCACGCGTACTTGTTCAATGCAGATGTCTAGAAGAAGGAGAGTGGGTGTACCAATTGAAAGACATGCAGAAGCTATTTACACAAGAGAAATGCATGAAAGATTCTACAATGAGCTATATGAATCAGGTGCTTACACAATAGTGGATAAGTCAGTGAATGGTCAGAGATTTACAGTGGTACACACGAATGAACTCGGTGCTGAAGAAGCTAGGCAGTACAATGTCATTTTGACAGGAATTTGAGAATATCAAGTGCAGCTGCGGCCTCTAGGAGCATGCTGGACTACCATGCAGGCACAGCTTAAAAGGTAAGGTGTGCAAGTCAATGATATTATGCTATGTACATTCCTCCTGGTGATTTGCAGTACTGTAAGTGAGTCATGAACAATAAGCGAAAATATAGAAGTAGCTCTGTTTTGTTTGATGAGTTATTTCTGTGTAGGTGCTGGTGCATTTAGACAGGACGGAGATACCAAAGGGAAGTATACATCAGAGGTGGACTAAAGAAGCAGGTCCAGATATCATTGCTGGGTCGGGATGTTCAGTAATGGAACAAATAACAGCACAGAGTGATGAACTGAAGAGGCGAGTCCTTGTAATGAAAGAACTGGAGCTGTCACGAACTAAAGGGCCGATCAATGACGAAGCATATAGCGATGCTCTGCGTGCAATGGAGAGCATCGTACCAGTCAGGCAAGCTTCCATCGAAACGATCAATTCAGCTGCTAATGATGAGACATCTAATGTTTGTGCCCCGTCTCATGAGTTGACAATCGCATGCCCTCCGAGGGCAAAAAGAGCAGGCAGGCCTAGAGACACGTCGCTGAAATCTTGGAACAAACACTACAAGCTAGAAAAGGAAAACAGAAGGAATGAAGACGAAAATATCGCAAAAGAAGATACAAGCGCAGAGGGGAAGAGGCCATCAAAAACGAGAAGGTTGACACTACAAGCTAGAAAAGGAAAACAGAAGGAATGAAGACGAAAATATCGCAAAAGAAGATACAAGCGCAGAGGGGAAGAGGCCATCAAAAACGAGAAGGTTGACTGATTTAATGCAGGTTACATAGTTGATAGTGACTTTGCCTAGTTAGAGCAGCATGTGGCGGGGAAGTGCAACCTAGGGTTGAGAGTCATTGGAAACAACCGATTCTGCTATGTCTTTCTAGTTGCATAATTCAAATTTATGTGGATCTATGGTAGTTGCTGAATTATAGAAGGTTTCTGACGAAACTCCTATGCGGCTAGTTTGTATCGTGCAATGTTAATTTGTCAAATGTAGGAGTCTGACAAGAAAAAACCTAGGTTTAGTCAACGATGAAGTATGGCGTGAGATTATAATAGTCCTTAGGAATTGCATCTTTGTGGACATATCAAAGAACTGCAAAGGCATATGCTGAATGAACCAACAGGTCCCACAGGTTCCTGGTATGGCAAATGTACCAATGCTGCCTGGGTTTGTTGATTAAATTTCAAGCAGAAGAAATGGGCACAGGACAAATGATATAATAGAGTACTGGGGTGGAAAGGAGATTGAAGCATGCACCCAAGCATGCATTTGTACCAGCAAAACATTTGAACTTGTGAAAAGAGGGGGGGGGGGGGGGGGGGGGGGGGGGGGGGAAGAGAGCAGAAACCAAAAAAGCAATAAACAATTGTAATTAAACCGACATACTGGACCACAGAGAAATAGACAGTGCTACATGATTATAACCATGACTAGTTAACGCCATGAACATAGCTGCAAGTGCGGAATTAGAAGGACCATTACATTGAGAGTTCTGCGATAAACTTGTTAAAGATTTATGTTAAACAGTAAGACCTGAACTAGGATATGAGCTGACACATAGATAACCAACTTGAGATAGAGAGATAGAACATGAGCCAAAACACTGCCAGATCATAGACTTGCTGAGTGGAGTTGTCCAGACGATTCAGCGTTTCTTCTTCTTCGATGCCTCCTTCTTGACATACTTCGGCATGAGCCTCACGCAGACAATGCTATTATAGAGCCGATTCAGATTCTTCTTCAGATTCTGCTTCGACTTCTCTGGATCATCATCAATGTCCCTGCATATTTTCTTTTCTGTGATGTCGAACTTCTCCCGGAGTTCAACCATCATCTGCTGCTCCTCCTCTTCAAGTGATTCGTACCCATCATAACGATGCTCGCCTTCAGACATGGCATCATCTACACTGTTGACATCAGAGTCATCATAGTACTCACCTTGGTTGGTATTGATCTCCTTAAGGGAACATACAAAGAATAGTGCAGTTAGTTCATGAGTACTAATAACACATGATGATGGTAAATAATAAATATATGACCAACTTTAATATGACGTGCTCTGAATAATTAGAGGTCTGCCGTGCAATAAACATAACTATTGCAGAAATTGATTCCATGTTTCGGCATTCATATGCATCCGATGTGTGCAAAGTAGTTTACTGGGAAGCAATTCCATGCGCAATTCGTAAGCGTAGCTGTCGATGTACTTCACAGAAGCCTAAAGAAACAATTTAGCGAGTAAACCTGGAAACCGAATGGAAGGTACGGTACTTGAATTCTAAAGATTAACATACAAGCAAACTTAGAAGTTGCTAACTGGAAATCTGAAACTAATGGACACAGATAAGGGGCATGATTTAGAAAACAGTAAGCGAGATGAGGGTCTCACTAGCGATTACCTGCTTCTTGTTGCTGTTGTTGCTTGTACCGCCTCTGGAGCTAGATTGGGAGGGCTTCGTGCTCAACCCGGCGCCCCGAGACATGCTGCGAGTTTGACGGACAAGAGATTTCAGGTTGGGCTTGACATCCTCCTCAACCTGTTCGACTACCACGGGCGTCCGGCGGGACTTAGTAGATCCAACAGCAGAGGCAGAGACCCGAGCTGAACCACCCCTTTCGGTGGACGCGAACTGTCCCCTCGCATTCCGCGGTTGGGTGGCGGAGCTGTGCACACGCTTGGGAGTAGCCATACACCCACCGCCATCCTCCCGCTCAGCGCCTGCAGCCTTCTCCTATCCTCACCGCCGGCAGCAGCGCAGATTGTGATGGATATGTTTCATCACAGGCAGAAGCATTCAGATCAAACCCTCTACATGGCTTCAGTTTCCTAAGAAGTGAGTAGAACTGAGACATCGCCGTGGCAACACGAAGATTAACATTTAGATAATGTGGCATATCGTCGACACTTGATAGAACTGAGTTGAACGACCTTTGCACGTGATCACCGGTAGTTGTATAGTCAAGCGTTGAGCAACTTTGACTGGATGACAAAGCTTCAGAATAGTTGGAACAGCTAGCCCTCTGACATGGAGCAGCATCCTGTGTATTCTTCGAGCATTGTCCAGCGGCCATGGTACATAACTTTTTCCTCTTGTTTCTTAATGGAAACGACATGAGCCTTATCCCATTTGTTATTGCAGAATCAAGCACCTCAAAACCTGCTTGCCATAATAATAGATAAGATTGCAATTGGAGATGACAGATTAACATATTCACTGTGGGTGAGAATTAAAGGTGTAACATCTACATAGATTAAAAAATCTAACATAGATTAAAAAAATCTAACAGTGAAGCATCAGCAGAAATTGATAAGTGTGGCATGTGCCATTCAGGTGGTTGAATAAATCGATGACTTTTTCCTCTTGTTTCTTAATGGAAAAGGCATGAGCCTTATCCCGTTTGTTATTGCAGAATCAAGCACATCATAACCTGCTTGACATATTCATTGGTAAGGTTGCAATAGCAGATGATAGACTAACATTTTCGGTCTCGGTTACCATCATAGGTGTAACATCAACAGAGATTAAAAAAATCTAACAGGGTAGCATCAGCAGGCATTGAAAAGTGTGGCATGTGTCATTGAGGTGGCTGAATAAATCGATATTGTGAAGAAATACTCATGATAGATATAACACGTACAGGCCAAGAAAATTGAAACATTGAATCCACTAAATTAAGTTAACAACGTTTATCTTCAAGATCATTGAAAGCTTAACAATAAAGGAATGTAAATAAGCGGGTTAAAAAAGGAATTAATAAAAGGAAAAAGGGCGCTGAAGAATATATTGATGCAGGTGGTACAGTTCAAATTACAGTGGTTCTACTACTTATCAACCATGTTAACGAAGGACCTCGACGACGAGGCCGAGGGGGAGACAGCGGACCCACCTCACATGCGGGTGGAGCAGCTGAAAGCCCGACACCAAGAGCTCGATGAAGCGCGACTCCAGCTCGAGCAAGAACGCGCGGAGCTCTATCGGGAGATCGAGCGCCACGGAGACGGTGGGCGCGCACGCGCCATGGCCCGCAACGTGAACCGGATGATCATCGCGGACAATGAAGCCCTCCCTCACTTCGCCCGGGCGAGCCAGAACATCGCCGCTGCGGCGGCCTTGCTCCATGGTCTTCTAGAGGCCGCGACGCCCAAGGATCATCGGGCCCACCGCGAGATTCGCACGCTGCTCGAGCGTGCGACGACGCAGCAGGCCGAGAGCTCGTTGTCTCGGCGATGCGAGCTCGACGCCAGCCAGTGCATGCCCTCAGAGCGTCCCGACAGGGACGCGTCAGTCCATTAGGCACCACAAGGCGGTAGGCAGCGCACCGCGGTCCCGGTGCATCAGCGTCTCAGCCGCAACCGTGACGCACGCGACACCCTCGACGCCCGCAGGCGTACCTACGACGACCCAAGAGAGGGAGCTAGCCACGGCTATCACCCTTGTCGTGGCGGACGCTACGACAGCGGTGAGGACCGAAGCCCGAGCCCCGGCCTGCTGGGGCCTCAGGCCTTCGGCTGACACATCCTCAATACTGCCTTCCCGTCATGGTATCGACCACCAACCAACATCCTGAAGTACTCTGGGGAAACAAACCCCAGACTATGTCTCGAGGATTATCGACCTGCCTGCTAAGCCGGTGGTGCGAATAATGACGATTTCATTATCCGCAACCTTCCATTGTTCTTGGCCGATTCAGCACAAACATGGTTGGAACACCTTCCATCCAACAGAATCCAAAGTTGGGTGGACCTGAAGGAGATCTTCATGGAAAACTTCTAGGGCACATACAAGCGCCCTGGGAACCCATGAGACCTCAAGAACTGCTGACAGAAGGCCGAAGAAACCCTCCGCGGGTACATCCGGCGCTTCTCCCGGCAATGCAACGAGCTACCTAATGTCGCCGACGCCGACGTTATAGGAGCTTTCCTGTCTAGGACCACCTGCGAGTTCCTGGTTCACAAGCTAGGACGCAAGGGCCCGTGAACCACCAAGGAACTCCTCAACATCGCCACTAGCCATGCCTCGGGCAAAGAAGCAGTCGGAGCGATCTTCGACCGCCTTAAGGGCAAGGCGAGGTGGGACGAGGACGCCAACGAAGGCGCCTCCAATCGTCCCGCCAAGAAGAAGAACAAGCAGCGGTGTGAGGGCTCGCTCGTGGCCGCCGCTAACCGTAGGGGTGGTCGGAAGCCCACGGAGGGCACTCCGAACCACTTCGAAAAACTACTCGAGGGGCCATGCCTGAACCATGCCTTCCCCGTCAAGCATCTGTACAAGGACTGCGGCCTCATGAAGCGGTTCTTGTTCGGAGGCTCCAACAAAGAGGAGCACGGGAAGGACCCCAACCCAACCACGGACGACGACTTTCTGACGCCGGATGGCTGCCTCATGATCTTTGGAGGGTTGGCGGCCTATGACTCCAAGCGCCGCTAGAAGGTCGTGCGCCATGAGGTCTATACGACCGAACCGACCACGCCTACCTTCCTCTAGTGGTCAGAGTCCACCATAACCTTCAATCAGACCGATCACCTGGGTGTCCCGTAATCGGGGAGGTACCCGCTCGTGGTCTACCCGATCGTCGGCACAAAGCGACTCACCAAGGTACTGATGGATGGAGGCAACGGCCTCAACATCATGTATGCCGAGACACTCGACACTATGGGCATCGACCGAGCGCGCATCCGGCCAACCGAAGCACCTTTCTATGGCATCGTGCCTAGAAAGCAGGCCATTCTGCTTGGGTAGATCGATCTGCCCATCACCTTTGGGTGTCCATCCAACTACAGGATGGAGACCCTCACCTTCGAAGTGGTTGGGTTCCACGGAACTTACCACACCATCCTGGGACAACCATGCTACACGAGTTCATGGCCGTCCCCAACTACACCTACCTCAAGTTGAAGATGCTGGGCCCAGCAAGGTCATCACCTCCTTCTAGTGTGCCTACAAGTGCGAGGTCGAGTGCTGCGATCACGCCGTGGCAATCGTTGCCTTCGGAGAGCTCGTGGCCATCAGGAAGGAGGTCACCGAAGAAGCGCCCGACCCCAAGAGGTCGATCGAGTCTTTCGAGCCAGCGGAGGGCTCCAAGGAGGTCCTCAAGATCCCAGCAGCCCCGAGGGCAAGGTGGTGCACATTAGCACCATGCTTTCCTCTAAATAGGAAAGCACACTCGTCGACTTCCTCCGCGCCAACAAAGACATCTTTGCGTGGAAACCCTCAGACATGCTAGACATTCCAAGGGAAGTCACTGAGCATGCCTTGAAGATTTGCCTAGGCTCCAAGCCGGTGAAATAGCGCCTACGCCACTTCGACGAGGGGAAACACAGAACCATCGGCGAGGAGATCGCAAAACTTTTGGTGGCCAGATTCATCAAGGAAGTGTACCACCCAGAGTGGTTAGCCAATCTCGTTCTTGTACAAAAGAAGAGTAGGAAATGGAGGATGTGTGTTGACTACATGGGTCTCAACAAAGCATGCCCAAAGGATCTGTTTCCTTTGCCGCGCATAGACCAAATAGTCGACTCTACCTCAGGGTGCGAAACCCTCTGCTTCCTTGATACGTACTCTGGGTACCATCAAATCGCGATGAAAGAGTCCGACCAGCTCGTGACATCTTTCATCACCCCCTTTGGTTCATTCTGCTACGTCACAATGTTGTTCGATCTGAAGAACGCTGGGGCTACATACCAGCATTGTATGCTCAAGTGTTTCAGGGACCTCATCAGGCGAACCATTGAGGCCTATGTTGACGACATCATGGTCAAGTCCAAATAGGCTGACCACCTTGTAGCCGATCTTGAGCAAACCTTCACAAAACTCTGAGCAAATGGCATCAAACTCAATCCCAAGAAGTATGCTTTTGGGGTCCCAAGGGGCATGTTGCATGGTTTCATCGTCTTCGAGCGTGGCATCGAAGCCAACCAAGAGAAGATCTCAGCCATCACGAGGATGGGCCCAATTCAGAATATGAAGGGGGTACAACGAGTTATAGGGTGCCTCACCATGCTCAGCCGCTTCATCTCACGCCTCGACAAATGAGGTCTCCCCCTTTATTGACTTCTGAAGAAGGCCGACCACTTCGAATGGACGTCCGAGACCCAGGAGGCACTTGATATGGTCAAGTAGCTTCTAACGAAGACTCCGATCCTGGTTCCTCCTAACAATGGAGAACCCCTTCTGCTCTACATTGCGTCCACCACGTAGGTGGTTAGTGCCACCCTAGTAGTGGAGCGAGAAGAAGAGGGCCACGCCCTTAAAGTACAGCACCCTATGTACTTCATTAGCGAGGTCCTATCCGACTCTAAGACCCGCTACCCCCAAATCTAGAAGCTCCTGTACGCCATCCTCATCGCCAAAAGGAAGCTATGCCACTACTTCAAGTCACATCTGGTAACAGTCGTGATATCCTTCCACCTCGGCGAGGTCATCCAAAACTAGGATGCCACGTTGAGAATCGTGAAGTGGGCACTCGAGCTGATGGGTCAGGGCATTGTGTATACCTCCTGGACGGCCATCCAATCCCTGGTATTGGTTGATTTTGTGGTAGAGTGGACCGAGGTCCAAATGCCACCAATGGTCGTCGACCAAGAGTACTAGACGATGTACTTCGATGGATCGCTGATGAAGAAAGGCGCCGACATGGGGCTAGTCTTCATGTCGCCCCATAGGGTATGCATGAGGTACATGGTTCACCTCCATTTCCCCTCCTCCAACAATGTGGCCGAATATGAGGTGCTCATCAATGGCCTGCACATCACCATTGAGTTGGGCATCCAATGCCTCGACGTCTAGGGCGACTCCTAGCTGGTCGTCGACCAAGTCATGAAGGAGTCAAGCTGCCATGACGCCAAGATGGCTGCATACTACCGAGAAGTCCGCCAGCTAGAGGACAAGTTTGATGGCCCTGAGCTCAACCACATCCTAAGGTGCCTCAACGAGGTGGCTGATGCGCTGGCAAAGGCGGCGTCCTACCGGGAGCCGGTGCTAATGGGTGTCTTTGCTAACGACCAACACAAGCCATCAGTTCGTTACGAGGGGTCAGAACAAGCCAGTGATGGTCCACCCATTCTAGGCTTAGGGGCTGACCAATCGTCAGCTCCATCCGGTCCCGAAGTCATGGAGCTTGAAGAGGACCCAGCGATAGAGCCTGACCCTCTGGTTAATTGGAGGACGCCCTACCTCGACTACTTCCTCCGTGATGCACTACCGACAGACAAGATAGAGGCTCGATAGCTTGCACGTCACGCCAAGTCCTTTGTTCTTGTGGAGAGAGAACTCTACAAGCAAAGTCACACTGAGATCCTACAGCGCTGCATCCCCATCAAACAGGGGAACCCTAGTCAGAAACATGTTCCGACAGGGCTTCTACAGGCCTAGCACGGTAACCGACGTCAAGCAGATTGTATGCACCTATGAAGGGTGCTAGTACTACGCTCGACAAACCCACCTACCGGCCCAAGCACTCTAGACGATCCCCATCACCTGGCCATTTGTGGTCTAGGGGCTCAATCTGGTTGGACCTCTCAAAAAAAGAACCCGGAGGCTACACCCACTTGCTTGTCATCATAGATAAGTTTACAAAGTGTATAGAAGCTCGACCGATCTCTGTGATCAAGTCTGAGTAGGTCGTGCTGTTCTTCCTCGACATTGTCCATCGCTTCGGAGTCTCAAACTCCATCATCACAGACAATGGCACGCAGTTCACCAAAAAGAAGTTCCTCTAATTCTGCGATGAATATCACATCCGCGTCGACTAGGCTTCCATAGCACACCCCCGAACGAACGGGCAGGTTGAACGCGCAAATGGCATGGTCCTATAGAGCCTCAAGCCTAAGATCTTCAACCGGTTGAACAAGTTTGGCGCTCGATGCGTCACCGAGCTTCCCGTGGTGCTCTGGAGTCTAAGGACGACCCCCAGCCGGGCCACCGGCTACACGCCATTCTTCATGGTCTATGGTTCTGAAGCCATCTTCCCAACCAACCTCGACTATGGAGCACCAAGGGTCAGGGCATGCGATGAACAAGGAGCCGAGGCGTCTCTCAAGGACGCCATGGACTAGCTGGACGAAGCGCACGATGTTGCCCTTCTTCGCTCGACCAAGTACTAGTAGGCGTTACGATGATACCACAGTCGTCGAGTGTGGGGTCATTCCTTCAATGTCGGAGACCTAGTTCTCCACCTCGTCCAGAGCAACAAGGACTGCCACAAGCTCTCCCCACCATGGGAGGGATCATACGTCGCCGCGGAGGTGCTCTGGCCAGGCACCTATAAGTTGAAGACCATCGACGGCGAGATCTTCGTGAACATCGAGCAGCTATGTCGTTTTTACCCTTAATAAATGCACACTTTCTCTTATCAGTTTTGTTATCAAACTCATTGATCTTTCGTGACATCTGACCCCAGCAACGGTAAAGGGTCGGGCCTCACTCGGGGGCCGATATGAGCACATTTATCCAGCAAACATTCTCTGTGCCTGCCTCTCTTTTTATATTAAGACCTAGGAGCAAGGTTTGCGGGAACAAGCTCTAAGTATAACTGGTCGGACTACAGGAAACCTATGCCCCAACGGCTGTGGTGTCTTTGCTCACTAGCGTGATCAGAATTGGCTTATCCGCACTCTGAGCTTTTACGACCTTAACGACAAAAAAAGTCGGAGTGCGCTAACCTTTTTATTCAAAAAGGAGAAAGGAGCTCAAAAGTCATTTGCTATAATAAAACCTAAAAGCTTGTCCATTTGTTACAAGTTTCTTCGCCTGGCTTATCTGCCTAACTAAATTCTTGCGTGGGATGTTCTCATCCTTTATCTCCGCAGGAAAGTCTTGTCTCAGCAGGTAGCACAAGTTGACTTGATGGCTTAGCCACCGCCAAGAAATGGGTAGGGAGCAGACATGATCCCGCTCATATCCGATGGAGGCTTCTCGAACCCATCACTCTTACCATCGAGGTAAAACCGGTGCCCAGGTCGATCGAACGGCACAAAGCCGCTACCGAGAGACAAACACCTTTACTTTATGCATTAATTTTGCTACCGAGCCTCCAACCCCAGCAACGGCAAGGGGTCGGACATCGCTCGGGGGCTAGCGAGAGTGTATATCCGGTAGACATTCTTTATGCCTGGCCCGTCCTTACATTAAAAATTGGTAGTAGGGTGTGCGGACACAAACTCTAAGTAAACTTGGTCGGACCCCTAGGACCCTATGCCTCAATGACTATGGTGTTTTCGCTCACCAACGTGACCAGAGTCTTTGTCTCTGCACCCCAAGCTATAGCCTCCACCTTCTCGGGAAGGGTTTGGAGGGGCCTACTTGCGAAATCTCCATCGAGGAGGGGCCGATAGGTCACCCAAGTCAATCGAACGGCTTGGGCCACTGCCGAGAGACATATAGGGAGTAGTGGGATACCCCATACAGGTTACGCTGGCTTAGTCATGAATGTCAGACCCAGACCCCAAATGGACATATCCGGTAAGAGCTCCCCGAACCCGTCACTCGAGCCATCGAGGTAACTTTACTGACCCCCACTTTTTCTTTTCCATTACATGATCATTCATTCTCACGCATGCATTCATACATTCATTCATTCATTCATACATTCATCCCATACATCCAAGCATTGCATATGCAATTGCTACATCACAACACTTCGCATCGTGTCATGAAGCAGCAGTCGTCTCATTCGATATGAGTGGCGACTGACCGAGGTTCGAAGGCCGGCCCATGAAGGGATCGAGGCCGCCTCATGTCAAACAGAGTCGGGGGAGAAAATCCAAGATGAGCCCCAGCGGCCTTGCCCGATCCCATTCAGAAGCGGATAGAGACACCTCGACCTTTCTCATTCGATTCTAACCTCGAGCCAAGCCCACAAAATCTCCATCGAGGAGAGGCCAATGGGCCACCCGAGCCTATCGAACGGCTTAGGCATCTGCCAGGAGGTGGGTTAAGAAGTAGTGGAATGCCACATGAGGGCTCTGCCGACCCCATCAGTGGATGACGGACCCAGATTCCACTCGAACATGCCCATTAGCAAGCTCACCGAGCGTAACACTCGAGCCATCGAGCCAAGTGTCGTTAGCTCAGCCCCTCCGGTTGTGGAAACCGAGGATGGGGTGACGCATGAAACACGGTCGACCCCTACCGAGACCCACTGGGCTTGGGGACTTGAGCCACCTGAACCTAAATTGGGAGACCAAGGTTCTAAGGCCAGCCTATGGAGGGCTCGAGGCCGCCTCTCATCGAACAAGAGCCAGGGGAGAAAACATAGATGAGCCCCTGCGGCCTCATCTCAACCTTCTCATTCGATCCTAGCCTCTAGCTGAGCCCATAGAATCCCCATTGAGGGGGCGTCTATTGGAAGGTGGGTTAAGGAGCAGCAGAATGCCACACGAGGGCTTTGCCAACCCCGTCATAAACGATGGAACCAGATTCCGCTCGAACATGCCCGTTAGCGAGCTCACCGAGCGCGTCACTCAAGCCATCAAGGCTACTGATGATTAATTCAACCCCTCCGGTTGTGGAAACCACGGATGGGGCGACAAACACAAAGACAAGCTAACCCTCGACCAAACCCTTGCTACGCGTGGGAGCTCAAGGAAAGTTGGACTCACAAGGAGACCGAACACGCGGTCGTAGAACAATAGCTTAGATCCTAGCGAGGGGGTGCGTGAGAATACAAGAGATGCTTTCTCCTACTAGTCTCGCTATCCTCTCCTCGATCTTCAGTGACATCCGACCCCAGCAACGGCAAGGGGTCAGATCTCACTCGGGGGCTGATAAGGGTATAAATACACCCTTTTTTGAAATAGTTGCCGCGCCCGGCCTCTTCCTCATGTTAAACCTAGTGGCAAGGATTGTGTAAACGAACAACTGAACAGGCCTGGTCGGACTGCAAGAAACCTACGCCTTGGCAGCTACGGTATCTTTGCTCACCAGCATAAATAGAGTATCCCTCCAACACCTCGGGTCCTACGGTCTTAACGAACAAAAGGGTCAGAATACATGAGCCCCTTTTTCGCATACAAAAATGGAAGAAAACAAGTTCAATCAAACAAAATGAAATGATAAGTTTGTTTTTTGCGATACATAAGGGTCGACACTTGTCCACTGATTACAATAATGATCATCCAACCTATTTGACAAACTAGCCCCTCCGGGGGAGAACTATGTCTTCAATTTTGTTCGCCAGGTCACACGCAAGAGGAGACACCACCGTCTCTATCTCATCCAGCTCATGGGCTTTGTAGCCAGGAGCGAAGCCGAGGCTCATCATCTCCAAGTCGATGCTATCCGCGTAATGAGAATGAGCAATTGCAAAGGCTTGGTCGACCCCGACGCGAAGGGCGTTCCTTTCAAGCTGGCGCACTCGTGCCGTGATCTCGATGGCACGGGCCACGAGCGAACTGGTCCCCTCCGACAGCACCACCTCCAGGTCATCACAGACAACTCCGAGGGTGGCGCTTAGATACTAAGCTCGTCGCTCTTCACCTGAAGGTTCATCCTCGCCTCGGTGAGCTCCACGGCTAGCCTGATAGAGACGCCCTATCGCGGTTCCAAGCTCGGCCTAGAGGGAGCCGATCTTCTGCTGCGTGTCGTTGCGCTCTCGAATGGCCTGGTCACGCTCCTCACAGGCCACACCACGCTCTGAGCAGAGCCTCTCTGTAGTTTGGAGTAGCTCATCCTGCTCCTTACATAGCCGAGTGACCGCCTTGGCATCCTGACTTACCCTCCGCTCTAGGGCCACGAGCTTCTCCTCAGCTCCCAGCCTCAGCTCCCGCTCCCTCTCAGCCTCAGCCAGAAGGTCAAGGATCCACTGGCGGGTCTCGATGTCCTTCTGGAGCAGCTTGTCCTGCTCCCTCCTGACTTTGGTGGCCTACTTGTCATCCTGCCATGACCTTGCTAATAGGGTCTCAAACGCCCTCTTGGCCTCGTCCACATACCGACAGGCCTCAGCCTCCCACAGTCGAAGATTGTACGCCTCCTCGGCAAGGGGAGTCAGCTCGGCCACCCTCTGTTGGGCGGCAACGAGCTGGGCGGTCACATCCCCACATAGCCACGCCTCTTTGATGAGGCGATCCTAGTTCTCCTTCTGCTCGTGAAGGAACTAGGATTTCTCCCGGCTGCGAGCGATAAGGGACTAAAAAAAAGATGATGGTCAGGACACAAAAATACATGAAGAAAGAAGGGGGCGAGAGGCAAGATCTAGTGAATACCTGGCCAGTGGGAACGATGACTTCGCACAGGGCGCCCTAGGCATGGTTCAAGGCTTCTAGCATGGCCACAATCCCCTTGTCGAGACTCTCTCACTCCATGCTCTCAGTGGCATCGTCGAGGGTGAAGAGTGTCGACATCGGGTCCTACGAATTCATCCACCAGAGCAGGGGCTCATCGCACATGGCCGAGTGGTTGCCCCCCAATGTCAGGGCTAGGGACGATTCCCCACCAGTCCTCTCTGCCACCACCACGACGTTCGGGGACCCCCTGGCCACGTCCCACTCCATTCAGCTCACTGAAAGCTCTAGTTTGGTTTTGGTGAATTGATGAAACCCTAAGTGGTAACCTAGTTTATCAAAGTGGTTATGAGATAGGTAGCACTACTCCAAGTGGTGAAGCAAATGAAGATCATGACATGATGATGGTAATGCCATGGTATTGATCACATACTTGGACTTGGAAAAGGAGAGAGAAAAACAAAAAGCTCAAGGCAAAGGTGAAATTGATAGGAGTTTTTTGGTTTAGTGATCGAGACACTTAGAGAGTATGATCACATTTAGGATCGATAACCATACTATTAAGAGGGGTGAAACTCGAATCGAAATGCGGTTATCAAAGTGCCACTAGATGCTCTAACTCATTGCATATGCATTTAGAATCTAGTGGAGTGCTAACACCCTTGAAAACATTTGTGAAAATACGCTAACACACATGCACAAAGGTGATACACATTGTGTTTAGCACTTGGGAGCAAGGATTTGAAACTTCACCGGTGGAGTGTTCGCCTGTAGAGTGCCATCGGCGCCCTGTACAGAAAAGATAGGGTTTCATAGAGTGCACCGAACGCTGGTTACGTAGTGACCGGACGCTGGTCCGACGTTCGGTCAGTGGTGCGCAGTGAAGGCCACCCTCGGTCTCTTGGCCGGATGCAGGATGAACACTATTTAGTGTCCGGTCATGCTGATGTCACGACGCACAGAGGAGACAGTGAGTGACCGGACGCTGGGTGAGTCTGATCGGTGGTGACCGGACGCGTCCGATTGTGAGTGGAACCTTACTGGAAATGACCAGACGCTGGGGTCCTATGTCCGGTCACTTTGAGCAGCGTGTTCGGTCATAACTTAAATGTACTAATGACCATTGAGATCGGGCGATCAGCATTTGAAGCAGGGGCCACATGGCGTGCATCGCGCGACCGGACATTGGGGTCCTGTGTCCGGTCGATCTGACCGATGCGTCAGGCGGAGTGCCGAAAGGTAACACTAGTGCATTGCTCATTTCATTGAGTTACCTCACTTGTGGGTAGGTTCTTACGGTGTCCAATTGTGTGGACAAGGTTCGTGCAACACCTCTTAGCTACCGAACCACCAAGTGTTGGTCGACACAACGGAGACATAGCGTGTTGGCAAGCACATGAACCTCAGGAGAAAATTGGTTGTCTCTCGCCCTTTGATATTCTCCCTAGTGATTGATTTAGCATTCATCTTGTGATTGGTTCACTCCTCTACACGGTGGTATAATTATCCTACTCACTTATTTATATTCTTGCAAACTAGTTGTAGCAAGCTATTTAGTGTAGCTAGAATTGAGAGCTTGCTTTGTAGTTTGAGTTCATCTAGTAGAGCTCTTTAGTGTAGCAAGTGTGAGAGCTTTTAGTGAGTAGTGACTTAGCAAATTATGTGTCTAATGATCATAGTAACTAGAATTGTTGGATAGGTGGCTTGCAACCCTTGTAGAACTAGGGCAAGTTTGCATTTCACTATTTGTTATACTAATCAAATTGCTCTAGTTGGTTTGTAGATTTTTAAATAGGCTATTCACCCCCCTCTAGCCATATTAGGACCTTTCACTCACGTCGGGCACCGTCATTTGGGCCGCCGGTGGTGCGGGTCACGCCACTGCCTCGGGCACTGCCACGGCTACATCCAGCTGTGTCCCGCCTATCACAGCCGCTGCCACCTCCGCCTGCATTGGCGGGGCCTCAACCAGCAGCATCGTGCCCGCCGTGGTCGGTGCCACAAGCGATATCACCTCCGTCGCTAGCTGCTCAGCGACCTCCGAGGGCGTCCCTCGAGCCCCAGCGCCCGCTTATCCCACCGAGGGCACGGGCGCCACTGTGGGTGGCGCATGACCGACCGGCGAGGCAGTCGCACTGGCATCATTCCTCCCAAAATGGGCACAACACCAACTGACGGTTGCCGCTCTGATCGGAGGGCGACGCTCTTCTTTGGCACCAGCACCAAAAAAATTACACTGCCTCAAGACGCTGCGAGAAAGAAAAGCATGAGTCATGATGAAAACAGAGAAAAACAGAGAAAAGCAGAGGAGTTGGTGACTTACATTGGCACTGTTGAGCGGTGGATACGTTTGGGGGGTGAACCCCTAGATCCCTGCTCCACCTCGTTGAGGTGGGGCCATTTTGAGCCCGCCCCCTGCTCCTGAGCAGAGGGGCTCGCCCCCCTTGCATCTTGGGCGCGACAGTAGAGCCACCCTCCTCTGCTAGCACTTCGAGCACGGCGGTAGGCCCACTCGCCCCTATTGGCTCCTGGGACAGGCTGATGGTCTGGCCCATCTTCGCCAGCCTCTCGAACACGCCCTCCCCCATGGAACGGGAAGGGCCCCGACCCCTACATGGATGAGCGGATAACTATCAGCACATCCTCGCTCTCCAGGTCATCACGCTTGGTGTCGTCAACTACCTCATCATCGTCTTCCTCATCGTCGTCGTCGTCGTTGCTGTCAGTGTCATCCCCTCACTCCCGCACCTGCAATTTCTGCTGCCTATTCTTCCTCTTGTCCTCCTTTGCCTTCCTCTGCCGCTCAGCCTCGGCACGATTCACCGCCCTCACAGACAGATCCCTCGGCAGCGGAGCCAGGTGATCCATAAGGATGAAGTCCCTTAGCTGGTCCTCCCATCTCAATGTTAGTGTCAAGGGGTCGGGAGATCAATTGAAGAGGAGGCATGAGGAAAGGAAACTTATAAAGATGATGTAGCTCGGTTCTAGCCGCATCGGAGGGTGCCCTAGCACCGGGTACACAAAATCAAGGGGAGCACCCACGTCGTCCCACGAAGGCTCCATCACCTCCTTGATGCATGGTACGGCTTCAGAGGGGGAAAGCGCTCCCTCAGCAAGCATCGTCTAGTCGAATGCTGCCTCGGGCGCCATCACGTACAATAGGAGTGCGTGCCTCATCAGTGGCACCACCCTCCTCGTGTGGCAGGCCCTGATGATGCCCGACCCCTTCAGGCCTCTCTCCTTCAGGATGCGGAGGGCGGCGAGGTGGTCCCAGATCTTCTTCTTGTCCTTCTCCAGGACACCCCACTTCCTCCATGAATTCGGGGCCTCATCGATTAGGCGCCCGGTGAACTCCGGTAGGGGAGCGGCTGCGTCGTTCTTGAGATAAAACCAAAGCGAATGTCGCCCCTTGTTGGAGGTCGACAGACGCATCGATGGATACTCACCGACCCGGTTGTTCTAGAGGTGGATGCCGGCGCATTCCATTAGCATGTTCAGCTCTTGCTTCTTCTAGAGGGTGACAGCAAAGAAGTACCACCACAGATCCAAGTGGGGACTGATCCCTAGGAATCCCTCACACAGGGCGACGAACACCACCATGTGCTGGATTCCGTTGGGATTGAGGTGCTGCAACTCGATCTGGTAGTAGTGCAGCAGCCCCCAAAGAAATCTATGAGCAGGGGTAGCAAACCCTCGCTCATGGAAATGCGCGAATGAGATGACATAGCCGTCAAGCGGCGATGGCATGTCCTCCTCGCTGGGCAGCAGCCACTCCTCAGCCACGGTCCATGCACAGAGAAGACCGTGGTGGACAAGGCCCTCCAAGCGCTGGAAGATGATGTCAGAGTGGCACCACGGATCCATTGGAAGATGAGGGTGAGAGGATGCGAGCTCGATGGCGGCTGAGACGTGGATACGGGAAGCCTAGGCGATTGGTGGCGGAGGTTGCAGATGCGAAGGCAAGAAGGCAAAGTATGAAACCCTAGGGGCGAACCCTTTGGTTTTATAGGGGCGAAGGATGCGAGGAAACCAACCATCTGCCTAGATCTCTATGCCTGCCATGATCTACCACAACATCATGCCGGATATGCGCACGCAATCCCTATCCTTTCCTTCAGAAGACTCACCGGACATTTTGCCTCCTCGGGTGGACCACGACTCGTTACTAGTAAGAGGAATACGGATAAAAAACGCCTCTATGGCCCGTCTGGGCCTAGGAGTTCGACGGATGGCCCATCAAAGGGCCCAACAGCCGCTCCAAGCACCCCTACAATGAGGGATGGAAAAGGGATGGGCCCCGCAAGCGGCCAGTACCTAGGCGCACGAGCGCCACGGGCATCTCGGCCCACGATCGAGTCTCAGCCAGGCTGACCCTGGCCGGATCCCCACGAATGGGATGCCAGGACCCCAATCAAACTATCTGGCTAATAAACCACCAAATCCTACGACCATACCCACGAAGGGTCTGACCTCGGCAAGAAGGAATCACTGTCTTCAGGACACGCCATGGGCAACAATAGAAGGCCAAGTCCCTCAGAGTCCTCTCTTTCGGAAAAACCTCCAAATGAGTATTCTACTCCTCTGCAGGCTCGGGGGCTACACCCACCGGGTGCGCTCGCGCGCACCCGCTGGCAAGTCAAAAAATCCCCTAGGCAATTCTACTCGAATCGCCCGGGGGCTCAGGTGCTACTACCGGGGACCAATACTAGGGTACCCAAAGAGGAGGAGCTAATGACCATCAACATTGATTTGTCCACGCGGTCAAGAGCGCGACTACGCCTCTAGTCGGGCTCTGCCTCGTCCGGCCATCGAGGCCATGGGCCCTGCCTCGTCTGACCCCCGAGGGTTGGCTCCGCCTCGGTAGGTGGCTGCGGGATCCACCTCGCCCAACCCCCGAGGGTTGGCTCTGCCTCGGCTGACTCTCGAGGGCTGGCTCCACCTCGCTCGATGTTTGGGGGCTAGCTCCGCCTCGCTCGACGTCTGGGGGCTGGCGCCCCTCGCCCGACATCTGGGGGCTGGCTCCGCCTCGCTCGACGTCTGAGGGCTGGCACCGCCTCCCTTGACGTCTGAGGGCTAGCTCCGCCTTGCCCGATCCCTCGGGCATGGATCCTTACGGAAGCTCATGACAACCACTACGGTCCAGAAGGTGTGACCGAAGGTTAAACTTCTAGAATCGTGTAGGGAGCAGTCACATCTCAGCATGACCCGTCCCCACGGCATGTCATTCCAGGGAACTCACATCGCCCACAGTGACGGACGCGTGGTCACTGTGCTGCCTACTCTTTGTATGGCCGCTGATCAGCATGCTGGTTCGCCGCGCCACCCGCCGGGGTGGAGTGGGACATGACGGCCCGCTGACAATGGCATGTTATGGCATTGTCAATGAACAGGAGCCCCGCGTGGCCCTGTCATGGTCAGCGGACAAGCGCCTGGCGTGGGGCTATCCCTGTCACCGCCTGCCATGCCAGCGGGGCCCACATAGAGGAAAAGGAAGACCCGGCGACCCTAAGGCGACCCTAAAGGACTTCCCTTGCCTCTCATGTCCCTCTCTCTACCATCTGTAACCCGTGCTCTTCCTTGGCCTATAAAAGGAAAAGCAGGGCACCCCACTAAGGGGCATCGATTCACTGCATCACATATCACACCGCATCACAGCAGAACCACTAGCCCCGAACCTTGAACACATAGCTGAGCAGCAACCGAGCTCTCAGCACCCATTCGACCTTTCCATCAGAGACTTGGGACCTGACCCTCTATCGCCCGTTTGTAACCCCTACTACGAACTTTTCGGTGCTAGTAACACGAGCAGTAGCCACGAACTAGACGTAGGGACATTCTGCCCGAACCAGTATAAACATTGTGTCTTTTTAGCACATCATCCGGGTCAGACGCGCAATAATACAAATTTACTCGTTAGTGTTTACTCGAAAAACCAACGTGTGGTGGCAGTCAGTAGTAGGGTGCTCTGCTGTCTTTGTGATTGTCATGATCATGCGTGGAATTGCTGTCTTTAAAGAACGAGATTGCTGTTGTTTAACCATCATGCTGATTGCTGAACATGGTTGGCCATGCTATCCATAAGCTATTGTCTTATTCTAGCTATTAAATTGACTAGCAGTGTTCTTTCTAAGTGTGGATAACAGTAGTGTACAATACATGAGCTCTGGGTAATCTTTTAGTTGTGAGATGATACCCATACACAAACGGTTTCAGGCTGCTTAGTGGCTATGTTGGTTCTTGTTTATCTCAATTCACTAGTTTCCTGAGCAACTCTTATTTGTAGGTGTGAACTTTTCAATAAGCATCTCGATCAATTTTTTTTTCATTTTGGTGTAGTTTCTGTCCTTGGTGTTTTGCACAACGCCTCATATAGAGTTTCTTTGAATGTTTGGCACTATCGGTTGTGTTGAGTACACTCAGCATGTAATTTTGGTCTGGATGTTTGACATTCTTTTGTGTGTTTACTTGGGGGGGGGGGGGGGGGGGGGGGGGGGGCTGTTTTGGAATGTACACATATCAGGTTTCTTCCCATTTGGTCAGATATATAGTATTATTGATATACGTATTGAGAAGTCCTCCCTAACAGGTAACAATATTTCATATGATTTCCTTTATCTAGAAATGAGCTTTAAATGTCAAGTATCTCCTAGTGTTTGATTCATCCCTTCTGTATACGATCTGTCAAATGATTGATCATGGTGGTGACTTGTTAATTATATTTTGTGTGTATGTCATTGATTGGGTCATTATTATTAAGGGGGTGAAACATATATATATTTGCTATGTTAAGGGCATGTTTGGTTCGCCTAATAGCTACTAAATTTAGTAGTTTTTAGTCACTTTAGTAACTTTTTAACCAAACGCTATGACTAAAAGCTACCAAAGAGCTTTAGTCATCTCTAGTAACTCTGGAGTTACTAAAAGTGACTAAACCGTTTAGTAGCTACTAAAGTTTAGTAGCTCGAACCAAACACCCTAAGGCCTTGTTTAGTTTGCAAAATTTTTGGCGAAATGGCACTGTAGCACTTTCGTTGTTATTTGGCAATTAGTGTCCAATCATAGTCTAATGAGGCTTAAAAGATTCGTCTCGTGAATTTCGTCTAAACTGTGTAATTAGTTTTATTTTTTATTTATATTTAATGTTTCATACATGCGTTTAAAAATTCGATGTGACAAAAAATCTTGAAAATTTTTGCAAAATGAAGTGCAACTAAACAGGCAATGAGGCGTTGTTTACCTGCATCCTGCTCATGCAGTTCTTTATAGTCGTCCGGCTACTGCTCTGTGGTGTTGGCATTGCGTAGTATGCTAGGGTAGAGCACATATATATGCCGATCGAGCTACGTACGTGTTCTGCCACACCACCACCTGGCCGCTGCTGCTCTAGCCCCATTCTTTATCCCTCTCTGGGCGTTGCGCTCAGCCTCAGGAACGGAGAAGCTGCTCTGGTATTTGCTTACCTTATAATCCTTCTTTTTCAGTTTATTTTTTTAGTTAAAATAGTATTTTTCTTTTACAATAAATTAATCGAAACAGTATTTTGACTTGTTTTTTCAGTGAAACGAACTGTGTCAATCGAGCCCAAAGCCAACTCATCTCCACGTAGGCGCGCGGGCCACGACGTGCCAAAGTCAGGCTTTAGCCTTTCGCAGTTGCGTGCGACTCATGTACCACAGTGGAGTACCACTCACTAATAGCTGACGGATGGATAATGGGCACGGCCCGGCCGCACGGGCACGGGCAGGTGATTGTCGCTGGTCGCACGCCGGAAGCCAGAAACATTCGTGCTCTAGGTTTGTAGTGCTTCTCTGTACCGAGACAAGTTTCCTAAATTTGTGCACACGTGTAGGGCCTGTTTGGAAGAAAGGAATTCAAAATGTAGAAATAGAAAAAAATGCAGGAATAATGTACGATGAAAAGTAAAAAACTATGGGATTTTAAAACACAGAAACAAAAAATTTAGGCTGTTTGGAACACATGAATTTATAACATAGGAATTGTAACATGTTAGACAAATATGTGTACTAATTACTATATCTAGAGCCTGTTCGGAATAAAGGAATAAAAAACCTAGGAATATAAATAAGCTCGCATTACATTTTGTCCTGGCTAATCACTTGTTCTCCAACTGTGTTAGCGGCAGCGTGCCTCGGACTTCCGCGAAGCGGAGAAAACCAGCGCATGGAGTGGATGTTTCCATTCCTGTGAAATCGTGAAGAGGCTACAGGATTCCATAAGAAAGGAAGGGGTGCTCTCCTGTGTTCCAAACAGCAATATTCTTTTCATTTCCTTTGTTTTGGTTTTCTTCAAATTTCCTATGGAAGGCCTTGTTTAGATTGCAAGTTTTTTCACTCTCTCTCCATCACATCAAATCTTTGGACACATGCATGGAGTATTAAATGTAGATAAAAAAATAACTAATTACACAGTTTGATTGTAAATTACGAGACGAATCTTTTGAGCCTAGTTAGGCCATGATGGGACAATAATTGTCAAATACAAACGAAAGTACTACAGTGTCAAATACTGATTCCTAACCTTAACCTAAACGAGGCCGAAATCCCGTGATCCAAACATACCCGTACTAGTAAAAACAGTTATAAAAAAAAACGGCAAAGTTTTGACGACGATCGAGATGGCGGCAACTTTTCTGAAAAGCTCCTGATGGCTTTTGAAGCCAATGGTAGCTTTTAAATGCTGCTTTTAGGCCTCGTTTAGTTCCGCCGAATTGACGCCGGCAGGAACACTGTAGCTGCAGTACCGTTTTATTTTTATTTGGTAATAATTGTCTAATTGTTGACTAATTAGGCTCAAAACGTTTGTCTCGTAAAGTACAATCAAACTGTGCAATTAGTTTTTGATTTCGTCAATATTTAGTACTCCATGCATGTACCGCAAATTTGATGTGACGAAGAATCTTCTTTTTGCATAGTGCCAAATTCTGGAAATTGGGGGAACTAAACAACCCCTTAGCTTCCTGGACTCAGGGAGCCTCCAACGGGCAATCCAAACCGCCGGCTAATGTCAGAGAATATGTCCGACATAGAGCGAGAGCAAGAAAAATGAACTCGCTAGCAAGTCTCTCATCACGTATTCCGAGGGAGCCTGTGTCTATGCTCCACACGTTACGATAGACAATAGATCAAGAATGCGCTGAACTTTTCTTTTTTATTATTTTATTTCGACTACACGTCAGCTAGCTAGTTTGACGTTCCGCTAGGGACGCCCTCAGAAAGCTCGGGAAAATGAGCTCTTCAGCTTTACATATAAAGTCATCTTTTCTGAGTTTTTGGCATTCTGAAAGCTAGACAGAAAGCTCATTGTTTGTTTGAGCTTCTGGCTTTTCACGCCGAAAAGCTGCCAAGAAAAGCTCAAACAAACATAGTCTAAACATGGAAGAGTTGCTCGTTCGAAGATACTAGTAGTTCTACAACAGTTTTTTAATGAAGAAAATTAATCCAACATGGAATATACTCCGGGCCATGACGCAACAACATATTTCGGCCTCTTTGGAATGGAGGATTAACAAAGAAATTTTGTAGGATTGACATTCCTAAGGATTTTTTTTTCCTAAAGCTCCTTTTGGAACATAGGAAAAGAAGGGAAATAATCCTATGCAATGCCACCCTATGATCCAATTCCATTGGAAATTTAGCAAGAGGTCAGACCTCATGAAAAAATTCCTCTGACGCAAGCTGGCTTCTCTTTGCACTACTTTTGGGCCTTAGCGGTAACCAACATTGCTTCAGTATAATACAGACCTTCCCTGACAACTACACACGCGGATACCAAGGCTTACACAAGTCCATCCGTGCACCTCTTTTCCATGTATCAATTAATCTTAACTTCTTTTGTTTGTCCTCTTTTTCTTGGGAATTGATATTCTTTGATCTTGGAATATTTGCCTAGCTTGTATATTGGCGTGACACGTAAAGCTAGGAATTAAATTAGATCAGAATATTGTGGTCTACGGCGGGCTCAATTTTCATCTTGACAACACGCATCTTGTGTGTCCAACTCACATTATTCCTATAATTTTCCTATATATATATATATATATATATATATATATATATATATATATATATATATATATATATATATAACTACTGTCTTGTAGCTGACTATAAAATAACTTATTATGTAGCCACTTTGAGTTACGATAATTACTATGTTAATTTACGAGATTATAGTAACTTCTTACTAAATGGTTTACTATAACGTTTTGGTAAATATCCCATGTGTTATAGTAATCCAACTATCGTAAATATATATAGGGTAATGCTATTCTGCAGCTGGCCATAGAATAATTTATTCTATAGCCACCTTGATTTACGATAATCGACCTGTTCGCTGGTTGGTTTGTGGGCTGGTTTGGGCTGGCTGGTGCTGGTTTGTTGTGAGAGAAAAACACTGTTGGCTGGCTGGTTTGGGCTGGCTGGAACCAACAAACGAACATGGTGAATGTTTGTACCAATTTACGATAACATGAATATGCATTTACGATATCGTGTTACTACAACTCATGGTGATATTTACCATAATGTTATAGTAAATCACTTAGTAAGGAGTTACTGTAGTCTCATAAATTAGCATAGTAACTATCGTAACTCAAAGTGGCTACAGAATAAGTTATTCTATGGCCAGCTGCAGAACAGTAGTTCTCTCTATACAGGGACGAAGCTAGGAAAAAATTTAGAAGGGGCTAAACAATGGCAATTAGCAAGAAAAGAGGTTCAACAAATCTCAGCCCCACCTACCTGTACATCTACAGCTGAAATTTCAGACGGCGACTATACGGGGCTTCGCTTGCTCGCGAGCGGTAGGGGGGGCTGGAGCCCCCCTAGTCCCACCGCTGGCTCCGTGCCTCTCTCTCTCTCTATGCGAAATTTCAAGAATTGGTTTGGCTGGCTCATGTTCATCAGGATGGAGATCGTAGACGTCAAGACCCTGCGAGGGCTCGCGAAGATCGCAGGGACCATGGTGTCGTTGGCCGGGGCGACCACCATGAGCCTTTACAGAGGAGCGGCGGTGAAGAGGCTGTGGAGGGCGCCCATTCACATACATGGCACCGGCGGCGGCGTTGATCATGCATGTGGTGGCACATGAGAGCTGGGTGAAAGGATTGCTCCTCGCGCTGGCAAGCTGCATCTGCTGGTCAATCTGGATCATCTTGCAGGTGCCTAGCTTAGCCTGCCTCTTCCAGTCCAGCTACTCTGGTAATCTGGTAGAGCCATAAGCAACAAGTAATAATGCATGGTTGGTCCACACATGGTGGCACGCAGGCGTCGTCTATAAAGAGGTTCCCAGCCAAGCTGTCGCTGACGGCATGGATGTCCATGGTTGGAGGCCTGCAGACTGCAGTCGGCGGTTTTCGCGGCGTTCGTGCAGCGCAACGTGGAAGATTGGCTCGTTGGCTTCGGCCTCAACTTCTGGTGCATCGTGTACACGGTAGGTATATAGTCCTTCACAAAAGTTATATATTCTTGGGTGCTAGCTGAATGAACTGCAGACTGATATGCAGACTTCACTACCGGAGACTGTGTAGTTACCGAGTGCCCAGAAAATTACCGAGTGTCAAAAGTCGGGACACTCGGAAAACATTTATTACCGAGTGCCAACACTCGGAAAACATAAACATCCGGTAGTAGACCTCTTTACCGAGTCCGAACACTCGGTAACCTTAAACACTCGGTAGAACTACAATTTTACCAAAGGGGCGCACTCGGTAAAAAGAGACACTCGGTATTGAGCTGCCACGTCTCCTAGTATACCAACCGTGCGCCAAACGGCGTCACGGCATGACATGTTTGCCGAGTGTAGAAGTATTTGCACTCGATAATAATAAAGTTTTACCGAGTGTAAGTTCACAACACTCGGTAAACACTATCTTTTACCGAGTGTACTGGCGCAACACTCGGTAAAATTCAACCAAATTTCTTGTTTTTCCCTTCATTCTTTTTCCTCTATCCACATATGATATTTAGTACTCCATTCCAAAATATGGTGTTTATTTCGATTTATTTACTATATTTCACAAAATTTTCATTCTTTATGATAATTAGATACATATCGTGTAAATTTAATTGTAATAATTAAAATCGAACTCGATAAATCACGAGATTGGAAGAATTAACATTGAAGCATACATCTATATTATAGAAAAATTTTCATAACGTTTTGGAAGTATTTTTACATTCGTCGCTGCCGAACCGGTACATCTCCCAAAGAGACACTAAACATTCACAATGACGAATAGGATTTCTATTAAGAGTGAAATTCAACATTATGATTTGAACTTGGAATTTTTTAGATAGTAAATAGATGACATGAAATAGTTCATGTGAAAGTTTGGTGAATTTTAGGATTAAATTGGCATTTTTTCATTTTTGTTTTGCATGAAATAATGGAGACTTTTACCGAGTGTGACCTCAAACACTCGGTAAAGATTAGCCACGGCCCACCTGTCTCTTTACCGAGTGCCGTAGATCTAGGCACTCGGTAAACATGTACCAGGCCCACATGTTATTGGGCTGCGGTGCTTCTGTTTACCGAGTGCCGTAGATCTGTGCACTCGGTAAACATGTACCAGGCCCACATGTAATTGGGCTGCGGTGCTTGAGTTTACCGAGTGCCGTATATCTAGGCACTCGGTAAACAGAGGCATTCACTTAGTCGTTTCTCCCTCAAATCGTGCAGACGACACACACACCGCACGCCCGCGCATCCCCGCCGCACCGCCGCCGTCCCCCGCGCCGGCGCCTCCCCGCCGTCCCCCGCACTTGCGCCCGCGCCTCCCCGCGCCCGCGCGCTCCACGCCGACGCCGGCGCCTCCCCGCCGTCGCCGGCGCCTCCCCACCGCCGCGGCCGCCTCCTCCCCTCCACGCCGTCGCAGAACCGGCGCGCGCGGTGGAAGACGAAGCAGCTGGAGAAGGGGAAAGGAAGGGCTGAAGCTCCAGCTCGACGCTGGCCGTCCTAGACGCGAGCGCGCTGGACACCTGGGCGATCCACGGCGTCGTCTGACTCCGACGAGCTCCCGGCCTCCCGCTCGACACCGAGCACGCGGACGCGCAGCCCCCGGCTCCAACTCCATCCAATCGTCCACCCTTTTCTGAGGTATTCTGAGGCTCTTCATCTTCATCATCCTCGCTAGAACACTAGAACAGAGGCGCGGCAGACACGTGTGTTGTGCTTTGTGGTTTACTTGGGTAGTAGATGCAAAGTATCAATGTAAGAAAATAGTAATCTGAGATTTGTAGCTTTCGTAAGAGAAGTTTCTGTAGATTCTATCCAAAAAAAAATGCTACTGCATAGTTGTCTAAGATTGAATTTGAACAGGCTTTCTGAGAAGTATTTATTTTGCTGGTGCTCCAAATTAGAGAGAGAGATCATGCATAGTTGCCGCGGATCATGCATGTTTGCAAGAGGAGAGAGAAAGCAGCAAATTAGAGAGAGAGAGAGAGAGAGAGAGATGAAGTTAATAAGGAAATAAACAAAGTGAGTTCTGAGATTGAACTGGCCCTTGCAATAGTTTGAATCATTCGCTAAAAGTCTAAAAGACCAAATCAAACAATGAAACACAAAACAACTGAATAAAACATTGAAAGACGCAAAAAACTTCAGGGAAAATAATGACAAATTGCAACAACTGGAAAACTGAAGAAACATTGACAATGATGGTGTCACCTTTGCCTCATGTCCTTATCAGTTCATGGTGCCCTCTATCATCGATGATTGGCAGCGTGGCACGACGTTGATCGCGTGCAAACTGGTATCACTGGAAGACTGTAGAAACCATTTGAAGCATATATCTCAACTTGTAACCTTGGTGGCCTAGGTTTGACCTGTAATTAACAGAGGAGACAATTAACACATAAGAATAGACTAATAGTTGATCTACAAATTACATACATCATAGAGGTACCTCTAGTTATTTCTCATGGTATATAATAAATTGATTTCACATCAAACAACCTGCATGCCACATTGATCAAGCAACCTACGCTTCACTGTTTTAAGCTCTGACTACACGAAAACAAAGTTCAGTATTTATGATATGCAACCCCAATATGAAGGTTAAGGAAACAAATAAAGCCACCTGTCTAAATCTGAGAAGTATCCTATGAACAAAAATACAAGCCACCTGTTCTTATTTTCTCTTCGATCAGCGTTGCCCGTTGCCCCATTGCAGGGTGCAGCAGCCATGGGTGGGGCCCCTAAAGCAGTCCTCTCTCTCTCTCTACCACTTTAGCATATCCTGCATTATTCATCTCTCTCTGCAGTGCCTGGGCTAGCCGGCCGCTGCCATCTTTTATCAGAGTGGGGAGAGTGGAGAATGTGGAGGCATGCATGGCACAGGACCGGCCTGCTGCAGCTGGTTAGTAGTAGTATGTTTGTGTGTGTCGATGATCCCCGGCCGGGCACGGCCAGCTTTGTCGGTGCACCACTCATGAAATTCAGCTGATCTGACAGACCATGACCTCCTTGCCTTTTGTTTAGGTTCCTATTCTCGTTGAGGACCTGTTAGTTACAACCAGGAAGTTCAACAGGAACAAAAGATTCCAGAGGAATGTGGTGGACTGGTGGTTATCGGCCCATGATGAATCAACCTCAACTATGAGATAATGACAGTGTGATTCTGAACTTGGAATATATGCTATGACCGAACTTTGACCTAGCATTTTTCTCTGGAGCCTCTCACTGCTGGATTCCCCATTGGGATATGCTAGAGAGATGCTGGCTTGCTTGCATTCGGGGTTGAAAATTCTGGTATGGTACCATTGTTGTGTAGTTGGGGTTTGGCAGGTTTGATCTAGGGGCAGCGTAAGTGCATAGAGTGTGAAATGATGTGGTCAATTCTGAAATAACTGCATGAAGTGGGGGAGTCTGTTGAGAGGACTTTTGAGGCGTTGAGCTTTAGGAAAGGGAGGAGACCACAAAACTAGTTTTATAAACCAGAAAAACAACTGAAATATGGTTTGGTTCACATGATCACTTCCTTCTTGCCAAATGCACATTGTTCAGCGTAGGGTATAATCATATATTAAAATCAATAAAAAATAACTCACAGAAACTTCCATGAATTGCACAATAGGAGATATACTCTTATTTTTTCTTTCAGAAATATGTAAATTCTGTTTGAGCTTCAGATCATAAATGTTGTATTAATGAATTAGCTACAATCTAAAAATAGATTAGATGTACCCCACAAAACTAGTATTGAATTGTTGGGCTCCTCAAGAACAACCCAACTTTGCATTGAATTGTTGGGCTCCTCCTCACAGAGAGGAAGAACCCTCCAAAAATAGGCGTATGCTGCTTGGTGCAGCGGGCACACGCTATTCTTTAGTAAAAGGCGAAAGAATAGTTCGCTCTGTGCCCACTGGGCACGGCCAGCTTTGCTGATCTGAATTTCATGAGTGAAGGCAAGGAGGGCACGGCCAGCTTGTCATCGGTGATTTGTTTGTGGTAGTGTCATGCCATGTGACCTATAGTGCTGCGATAGAACCTAGCGCCCCTTTGTGTGCTAGCCACATGGTTGTGCTGCTAGGCGCGCGCTGGTGCTCGGGTATATGGTTGAGACACGCTACAAAACCTGCTGATGCTCTACCTCAATCTTCGATAAATCTTGCTAGTGATGGTTGTGGCTACAAAAAAATTGGTTCCATGTATTCCTCCATCTACAAGTGACATAGCGGCCTTTCAACCTTAGGTAAAATCTCATCATCCAATCTAGCAAACATCTTCTATGTGAATCGATCAAGAACATGAATGTCTCTTTATCATCTCATATGGTTTTTCTCTAGCACTACTACTCTATTGCTCTACAACCCGGAGGACCCGCCCGAGGCATACAGTAACCTGAGCGTGCACAGTCGCCTCAGCGAGTACACGGCGATGGCGAGAGAGATCCATGGGCCAGAATTTGATCCGAGCACCGCTGACCTCGAGGGTGACATCGTCATGAGGTTGGGACCAGGTAAGCCACACGGGAGGTACTATATGGGCAACAGCACCATAGACACGGCCAACACTCAGACACTCGCCCAGATTAGAGCCCGGAGCACGAGTTCGAGCCCGGCCATACGCCCACGCTCACAGCCCCAGGTGGTAGCACTCCAGGTTAGTTCTGTTGCATTCGTTGTCCATTCATTTTCTACCCGTTCTTTATTTGCATTCTAACTATGTGATAAATAATTGTAGGCCCAGATTGAAGCCCTGCAGGAGTCACAGCAGGCCTCACAGAGCCAGTTTCAGGCCCTCCAGCTATCGCACCAGGCCGAGTTGGCACAGGAGAGGGCGCGAGTGCAGGCCCAGCTTGAGGCCTTCCAGCAGTCGCAGAAGGCCTGGTACGAGTACATGGCCAGCTTTTCTCAGAGCATGGGCCAGCCTCCACCGCCTCCGCCGCCGCCGATGATACCGTTGGTGCCTCCACCTCCGCGCGACGGCACTCCTGTGAGTCACTCTTCATCTTGAAAGGCTTTTTCAGTTCAGATTGTGCTACAGTCAACACTATCATGTTAGAACCTAGAAGAGAGTAGGATACATACATGTATAAGTTAGATTATTAGTAATATTGTTCAGACCTTGAAAGGCATCATGTTAGGTTCTACATGAGTACATAGGTGTTTGTCCAATTCATGTTCAGTCTACTCGACCATGTGTGACGATATCTTGCACATAGAGGAGACCTAAACAGCAACTAACTTGATATGTGTTATCTATTATATGCCTATATATTGATGTCACTGTTAACTGGTCTTTCGAAGGAATATTTGAATTTGGCATACTACCTTATGATTAATTGACAAATATGTTTATTTTCTTTTGCTCCCTCATTCCAGGGACCTTCTACAGCTGGATCGAACAACGATCAAGACTTGGACTTGTCTCCGTTTCTCGGTAGGGCTCCGACCATGTGACAGGACCATGTTTTACTTGTTTGTATGTTGAACTTAGAAGTGGGTTGAACTTTGTGGACTTTGGACATGTTGATGGTGTTTGTGGACTTTGCATTGTGCTTGTGACATTTGTTGTAGCTATATGTTGGTTATAATGAGTGGATGTGACATTTGTGGACATATATGTGATATATATTGTCTATCTGTTGGTAACTGTGATATTCTGTTATAATTGTTGTTAATTGTGGCTGGATATGCACTGAAACAAACAAAAAAAAATACTGTGGACAAGTTTTACCGAGTGTTACACTCGGTAATGGTCATGTTTACCGAGTGTTACACTCGGTAAAACAGAGAACAGAACCAAATTGGTTCTGATTCTGTTAATTTTGCCGAGTGGTGCCATTTTTTACCGAGTGCCACGACCCCACTCGGATATATGTGCCATTTTTTACCGACACTCGGTTAACGAGTTACATGTTTACCGAGTGTTACTGGTACACTCGGTAAACTATATTAGGGAAAAATATTTGCGGAATTGTTTTAATCATGAAAATGGTTATCTGTTTACCGAGTGCTATGTCTAACACTCGGTAAACGACGCCGTTAACGGCGAGCTTGGGGACTGACGACCGTCACGTCGTAGTTGTTTACCGAGTGCCGGCGTAGCACTCGGTAAGATTTATTCTCCGAGTGCCCCGTTAGTTGACACTCGGTAAACTAACTTTACCGAGTCGTTGTTTACCGAGTCATGTTTACCGAGTGTGGCACTCGGTAAACAATTTACCGAGTGTTTCTCCATATTTGCCGAGTGTTTATCACACTCGGTAATTAATCAGTATCCCGTAGTGCTTGTTTTTATTTAGGCAATCGCCTGCAATGGCTTGACTGTGATCATTCAGCTGTGGTGCAACAAGAAGAAAGGCCCCGTGTTTGTGACCATGTTCAACCCCCTCCTCACTGTCATGGTGGCCATCCTCGCCTATGTCGTCTTCGGTGAAAATCTATACGCTGGAAGCGTGATTGGAGGCGTGCTTGTGATTCTGGGGCTTTACTTGTTGCGGTGGGGCAAGGACAAAGACCAAGAACAACAACACATATCGGAGGGCAAAGACCAGCACGGGACTACTGCGAGAAGCAGTCGACAGCAGTAAGCGACCCTTTTGCAGCACGGGACGACAACAAGGCACCAGAAACGGCAACCATAAAACCGAATTAACATATACGTGTGACCAATTAATCCACATAACTTGGTATTATTATTTTATATAAACATATATAAGCAGGATCCCGGCCCAATCTTGATTGGCGAGTGTCTGAAGTGCGTTGTCCACTTTGCTTGTTTTATTCTATTCTTTCTTTTTCTTTTTCTTGTTTCTTTTTTCTTTGCACGTAAAAAGTTATGCACATAAGTTACGACTTAACCTTGTATTTTTAAAAAAATAAAAGTTGTGAAAATAATTTTTTTTTCAGAAAAAGGAAAGCCAAAAGGTTATGATGATAAGTTGTTCCGTGAAAAAGTTATGCATAAAAGTTATGAATATAACTTTATAACTATCCAAAATTAGAAAGTTAGGGAAGCTTGAACTCTATTTGTGATCCTTTAGAGATCCATCTCACAAGGATCCGGTACGTCGCACCTTCCGGTATGTGGTCTTGGCTTACTAGAATCAATGCACCATAGGATGTAATAATTCTTTTTCTTTTTCTTAATGAAACAGTACGTGATCAAGCATGTACGCGAAAAAAAGAAATATCTCAACTATATTAGTGCAACAACTGTGCATAAGAACAAGTGCTCCATTCTTTTCTATTTCGTCATTGGTAGGATGCAACCTAGCAATATGGAAATACCGTCGCATCCAGCACATCAGTAATCTATAGATGGTGTTCCATTGTTCGAGGAAACACACACAAAAAAAAGAGAAGAGGCCTCTAAACCAAGAGGGCCCTCCTATTGGCAAAAGCCCTATACCCGTCTAGGTTCGATGGATCCTCCTCCGTATGAGAGACTCACAACCATAAATGAGACCCACAACCATAAACCTTATCTTTAGACACACTTTTCTATTTCAAAATCCAAGAATTTAAAACTCATATATGGGACTGTCGAATCAAAAATTTGTCAACTACAAAGTTGTTGATTGTATTGAGACTTAACTTTGTTAGAGACCATGTCAACTACTGAGGTTGTTTAAAGTTCAAATTTTTATATATCAAAATTAGAGACAAACAAAATTTCGAATATGTAGATAAGATTGAGGAAAAAGGCTCTTGTACCTCAGTTGAACTCGTATCTAGGGGTGATGAAGAAGAAAGAAGAACTCGTATCCAGGGGTGATGAAGAAGAAATAATATAAGAAGTATCCTGCATAGCCTCAATTTTATATGGAGCGCATAAGCATAATCTAACTCTCCGAAGACCCTCAATTTTATTCAAGCATGGTAGCTATTTTTAGGTACTACGTCCGATCAACATTACTCATTTCTAGAGCGGGAACAAGAATTATGGAGGCAAATAAACAACCCACCTGCTCTCAATTAATATTTTCTAAAGTGTCCATGTGTATGGAAAGATTTTTTTTAATGATAAGATTGAATAGTAATATTGGAAGTGATAGTTTAAAGCTCCCTAGAAATTGTTGTAGAACGAACTAGAGATATTTTGAAGCAAGATTAATTTTGTATCGATGGGACTAACTTCCAATTCTAGCAAGCCAAACAAATGAGAAGAGGAAATGGAGTATAAACCTACTGTCGTGCTATCACTACCGGAAAGCTGAAATTCCCTGACGCGATTACCGTCAGGAAAATTCAAAAAACCGTTAGGCAAATGTAAATCTAATTTCCCTGACGGTACACCGTTAGGGAACAACCGTCAGGGCTAGCTCGATAGGGAAATTGGAAAATGTCTGACGGTGAACCATCGGGGAAATTAATTTTAAATTGCCTGACGGTGACCAACCGACAAAATAAGAAGAAAACCGTCAGGGAAAATTCATTTTCTCTGTCAGTTAAAACCGCCAAAAAAACGTTGACTACCAACAGTAAGGACAATTACCCTGTTGGTCATGAAACCATAAAAAATTAGATTTTCCAACGTCGGTGTTTGATTTTCCCTGTCGATTTGTAGCTATCAGAAAAATGCATTATTCTGTCGGTGTTAAATTCCATGACGACTGTGAACCATCAGAATTTTCCCCCTGTCGGTGTTAAACCGCCAGAAAAATTATCACCCACAAAAATATGATATTATATCCTTTTCTGTATAATTAAAAACAAATATATATAATATAATATACACAGAATCATGGAGATATACCAACATAAATACAATACTCGTGGATATATAGACAGATAGATTAGTCACATAAATCCAATGCATACAAAGATGTCTTGTTATCATCAACATAAATACATAAGGTGTCCAAATATTTCCCTGACGGTTATTTAATTTCCCAGTGTGTTTTCTAGAAACCATCAAGGTAATGTCAATTTTCCTACGTGCTTTCAAAAACCGTCAAGATAATACTATTTATCCTGACGATTTATGCAATAACCGTAAAAAAATTTGAAACCGCCAGAGAATTTCTAGTTTCCAGTGGTGTATGCTACTTGTCGCACACATAGGATGTCATCACTGAGTACGCACAGTCCAAAATATGCAGCATGCCACATGTATGTCCAATGCAATGCATGATGAGGAATACAAGAAACCAAGTTGACAATGTAAGTTAAGTTCACTTTGAATACCCCGAAACATACTTGGTGAAGTGTGAGGTTCATTAAATTAATTATTTCCAAAAAAGATTAATCAATTCACCAATGATTTTACCTAGAACTAACATAAACTACATAAAATAAGTTGAGTTATGATTAAGTGATTAAGTATGACACCATACTATTTTAGAGACCTTAAAACACTGTTAGAATGGTAACTAATTATTATGTAATTATCTTACTAATTAAACATAAAATTATTATGAGGCAAAAACTAATGTAGCTAGTTTACTTCAAACTAACTTTTTTTTTAAAAAAATCAACAAGGTATTATTTTTGCCAAACATCATGTTAGTCAATGATTTTGGGAAGAGTGCATTTTACATTTTTAGAATAAAGAAAGTATTTTTAAAGTATTAAACGAGCAAGAATAGTAATAAAACCATTATAAACTTATACTATATGTTGGAATTTTCACAACATAGTATCCAAGCTTCTCACATTCTGTGCAAGTTTCATGAGTTTTGGATGAGTTATACTGCCTGTATATATAAATAAAACAACATAAACACAAGTCTAAAAAGTTTACTTTAGTGTTTTTGGGCTTTTATTTTCATTCTATATATATTGAATAATTAGCCCAATTTACATTATTTTCAAAAAAGAGAAAATGATAAAGCTCAACTAATTTTCAAATAGGCCCCTGAAGCCTTTGGAAATCTCCACTCGTTTCTCTTGTTTCCATTTTCTCATTCTAACTCCTCCCCTTTCAACTAATCGTAGTCTGCCATTGTTGCTGTTTCTACCACCGACAAGTAAAATTTTGTGTCACATATGGGATCTCAATGGGCTAGCATACGAGACAAAAGAGAATTATACTAGTTCGGGGTATGGAGCCTATGTTTAGTGAGCAGCTGCTAGAGTTTGTTGTGTGACCTGAGTGTCCAACTTTGGGTAGGGGTGTGTTATAAGAGGGTATGTTTGTGTTGCTTGCTTATGTGAATTGAGACTATTATGTGTTGTCGTGC
The DNA here is from genome assembly GCF_019320115.1 of Miscanthus floridulus. NCBI lineage: Eukaryota > Viridiplantae > Streptophyta > Magnoliopsida > Poales > Poaceae > Miscanthus > Miscanthus floridulus. The sequence continues at coordinate 141,639,407 of NC_089580.1, forward strand.
CACTGTTGGGTCTCCCAATACCCCTTATATAGCCTAAGGGGTGGAGTTTACAAGTGCATAGATTGGAAGGGGAAGGAAGAGATTTTTGTAACACCCTCGGTGTTACGCCCTAAACCAACTACTAAATCATGTCACGAGCATCATGTTTGTATAATAATGCATGTGATAGAAGGTGTTTATAAATTTCTTGTAGCCTAAAATAATTAATAAAAATATTAAATCAATGTTGATGCAATAGCTCATGTACATCAAGTAGGGTTTAAAACCAATTTTTATTAAGCAAAAATACTATAGAACATGTGTGTGATACTTAAATAAAGTTAGAACTGCAAACTTTGTAGATGACAATGAAATACTTGCTGTTGAAAAATAATATTGCTTAGTAATATTTTCAATAGCTTAGAAATGCAAATTGAAATAGAGTTCAACTCAAAAAACTTAAAAAAAATTCAAGCTTGTGTACAGCTGGACATTGCTAAGTTTAGCAATTTATTTAGAGAGATTGGGTTAGAGGGTGATGCGGTGTTTTAGCTCGGCTGAGCAGCCTCATGTATCAGTTTGATCGTGGTGATGTCGGTTTTGGTTTAGAGACAATGGTTTAGTGGTAGTCGCTGCTTTAAAATCCATGCACAACACGTTCTCGGGCTAGCCCTCTGGGCTGGGCACGGTCAGCAGGCCGTGGGGGCGCGCTGTCGCGGTGTTGGCGCGCTCTCCATGCGCACACACGTGGCCACGCATGGCCGGCTTGGCTGCCCTAACCCAACCACGAGGAACCACCGTTGCTGTGGCTTACCCGGCTGAGCGGTGCTGCCCCTACCCCACGCGTGGCAGCGCTGCCAGCCCACCTCGCGCCGCAACACAGCCGCTGCCGTAGCTATCGCATCACGTCGCACTCACGCCTATCGCTGCACCATGCTACATCGCTGGCCCACTTTGATTCCACATGCACGAGGCCGTGTCGCCGCTGCCTTGCCATTTATGGCACTATGGCGCGCGGGCCACGTCGGCAGCGAGCGTGTGGCCGTCGGCTAGCGCTTGGCCATGGGCCGCCCTAGTCATGCCAATCATGTCCCGCCAAGCATGCACATACCGAGCCTCTGACTGAGTCCCCACCACCTCCTGTCCGCTCGCTTCTCTCCTATCCACCTCTCTACTACCGCCGCCGCTGTGCCGCGCTAGAGCACCAAGACATGGGAGGACGCCTTCCATTAATTTGCTATGTCCACTGCTCCACCCTCATGTCCCCTCTCTAGTCGTCCCCACCCCGCTTTGATTGTGGCTCAGTCAAGCCTCAATTTTGGAGCTTTGCCCCGCCACTGCGTCGTTAAGACCCGTCACCGCCCGCGCCATGGCCAATCCTCCCCACTTAGTCTTGTGTCGAATTGGCTACACCAATAGCTCTGCCTTGAGCCCCTCTATGCCATGCGCATGCTAGTCGTAGCTCTAGTGCCACCTCCTCGCCGTTGACGTGGCCGTGCCTTTGTGGTTCGTCGTTCACCTCGCAGCGCGCACATGACCAGCCTCGCTCGGGTCTGCTCCGACCGAGGCGGCACCTCGGTTAGGTCACTGGTGAGTTGTTGTTCCTCACCCACTACCCTTACTGCCTTGTAGCTGCTATGACTCACCAGAACACCATCGCCATTGCCATAGGGTGACCGCTGTCGTTGAGAGGTCCTACGGCGTCTCGGCTCATGCAACCGCCGCCCATCGCCTTGCGTCCACCCCTTACTGAGATTCGACCTCTTAGTTTGGTTAGCATGGGTCCCGAGTGGCCGGCGATGTCGTCAGTGCCACTGCTCACCGCGCTAGAGCACGCGGGGGAGGCCAGGGACCATGCCGTTATAAATAAAAGAGAATGCAAGGGTCTTTTTGCATAGGTGCTATCTCTAGGAATAGTAACGTGGACTGCGGGTTGTTTTGTTAAGAGTCTAGGGGCGCTTTTGCTAATATGTTAGTGCGCATGCGGGCTCCTCGCCATGGGCCACATCCGTGCGCGGGCCGCGCCTCATGTGGGCTGCATTGGGCCGGATTTGGTTATCTTTTTCGTGAAAAATAGAAATAGCTTTTCATTTTTATTTCTAAGCTAAACTTTGATAATTAATATAAAATGATATAGATATCTAAAAATTGTGAAACTAATTTTGTTAGGTTTCTAAAATTGTGATCCATCTGCTAGTATATTTTGTTATATAGTTTTGTAATATTTTCAGGAGTTATCTAATTAATTTAAGATGCTTAATATTGTAAGATATAAACTTGTAAGATTTTTTTGTGATGAATTGGTGATAGTGTTGTCTCTAAAACTTTTATAGTAAATCCCTAACATTATTAGGTGCTCACTATAATTTTTTATAGCTCCATAATAATTAGTTTGCTAAGGTAGCTAAATAAGCCCTAGTTCGAAAATATATATCAGAGCACCTTGGGATTTTAAAACTAGAATATTTTTCTAGAGACAAAGTCTTACTTGTCGACGTGGATATGTAGACCAATACATTACTCATTAAATCTAGCTCGTTAGCTTACGGAGCGTAATCGTATATTTAAGAGTTGCGGCCACCGTTGATTTATTACGTCTCTGCGTTGTATCCACGTATATCATAATAGGAACAACGATGGATCATGGAGTCGACTGAAGTAGCAGAAAAGATGATGCCTTGATGATCGTGTCACTATGATGGAATGCAAACTTTTAGTTATATCTTACACAGGCAAGCCCCGGTGCATAACCCCTATTATTCTGCACTTTAGCTTATGCTTGTACATTAAGTTTTAAGGAGTTCAATAAAAACCACTTGCATATATATATATATATCCTTATCCTATGAGTCCTACTAGTATGTCAGGATTGTATAGATTGCTATGCTATAGGATCCGGTGGAAGTCGAGTGATTACCTATGAAAGGTCCTAATAGCTAGAGAGGGGGTGAATAGCCTATTAAAAAATTCTACAACAACACTTAGCAAACCGGTTAGATAAATATGAGGCAAAGCGAGTGTTGCGCTAGCCTACTAAAAATGCAAGACACATACCATAATTCTAGTTTCTATAGTCTCTATCCATACAATGGCTATGTCACTACACTAAGTTAGTGTGCTCTCAAAGGCTAAATAAAGAGCCATACTAATCTAACTAACAAGCTCTCACGACTAGCTACACTAAAGAGCTTGACAACTAGTTTGCGGTAATGTAAAGAGAGAGAGCAAGATGGTTATACCGCTAAGTTGAGGAATGAACCAATCAATCACAAGAATGAATACCAATGAAGACCAATCACCTCAGAATCAAATGATGACATAATGATTTTTTATCGAGGTTCACTTGCTTACCGGCAAGCTAGTCCTTGTTGTGGCGATTCACTCACTTGGAGGTTCACGTGCTAATTGGCATCACATGCCAAACCCTTAATAGGGTGCCGCACAACCAACACAAGATGAGGATCACACAAGCCATGAGCAATTTACTAGAGTACCTTTTAGCTCTCCACAGGGGAAAGGTCAAGAACCCATCATAATCACCACGATCGGAGCCAAAGACAATCACCAACCTCCACTCGACGATCCTAGCTACTCTAAGCTATCAAGGTGGTAGCAACCACCAAGAGCAACAAGCATATCCTGTAGCAAAATACGAATACTAAGTGTCTCTAGATGCAATCACTCAAGCAATACACGTGGATTCTCTCCCAATCTTACAAAAATGAAGAATCATTGATGGAGATGAGTGGGAGGGCTTTGGCTAAGCTCACAAGGTTGCTATGTCAATGCAAATGGCCAAGAGGGTAAGCTAGAGCTAGCCACACACCTTTAAATAGAGCCCCCAATGAAATAGAGTCGTTGGCTCTCTGTTCTCTAATAAGTCAGGGCGACCGGACGCACCGATCAGATTGACCGAACGCAAGACCCCAACGTACGGTCCTCTGATGATCACCACATGTCATCAGCTTCAAATGCTAAGCACCTGATCTTAACGGCTAGTCTGCTTCACGCCACATGTTTAGTTGTGACCGGACGCGCTGCTCAAAGTGACCGAACGCTCCATCACTGGAGTCCGATTGTTTCCAATAAGGTTCCAAAGGTGGAAATTCATGACCGGACGCGTCTAGAGGCTCATGACCGAACCTAGGCCTATGTCCGATCAACTCAGCCTCTCTGTGTTGCTTGCATCAACGTACATCACTAGGTGACCGGACACACCCCCTGCGTGTCCGGTCCCTCTTTCTCTTCAGCGTCCGGTCAAGGGACCGAGGGTGGCCTTCGCTGCGCGCCACTAACCAGACACGGGGTCAGAGTCTGGTCACTACCGAAGACAGAGTTTGATCAATACAAAACTTCTCCTTTTGACCCCAAACTACACCACCCTTGATCAAATATGCCAACCACCAAGTGTATCACCTTGTGCACATGTGTTAACATATTTTCACAAGCATTTTCAAGGGTGTTAGCATTCCACTAGACCTAAATGAACATGTAATGAGTTAGAGCATCTAGTGATATTTTGATAACCGCATTTCGATACGAGTTTCACCCCTCTTAGTAGTACGACTATCGATCCTAAATGTGATCATACTCACTAAGTGTCTTGATCGCTAAACCAAAAAGCTTCTATCAATTTCACCTTTGCCTTAAGCTTTTTATTTTCTCTTTCTTCTTTTCCAAGCCCAATCACTTGATCATCACCATGGCATCATCATCATCATGATCTTCATTTGCTTCACCATTTGGAATGTGCCACCTATCTCATAATCATTTTGATAAACTAGGTTGGCACATAGGGTTTCATCAATTCATTAAAACCAAACTAGAGCTTTCAACCTGTCACTCGCGAGAGATAGAAAAGATATTATTGTTGTTATTATATTACCGTCACATGGAATATATATGAATGAGAATTAGAGACCGGGTGGAATGGTACTTTGGATCTGGACTTGGTTAGGCATTCGAGCGAGGCTCGGATTGCACTTGTTCTGCCTGTGTCGATTGAGGACCGTCCATTGCTGTGGATGGTAGTCAGGTCACAGACTTATTATCCTAAGCACATTTTTGCTTATGGGAGTGGGAAGGCTCGTTACACTCTTGTCATAGGTTCTGGCTCTTTCTAGACCGACTAATCGGAGGTGGGGAAAGGTGGAGGTCTAAGCACCATACTGAGACCAGGTGTCAAGTGTGGGGGCTTGGAGTCTAAGTTTGGACAGAGACCTAGACCTCGTGATAGGAGTAGAATGGGTTGGTCTTGTTTATGCCTGGGGTATAAATGGGGTGTGTGTTTTGGGGTACCCAGCTAGGATACATTAGTTTATGAATCGCCGTTTCTGTGAGATAGTATGACTTGGATATGGTCTAGCACCGTAGTAAGAACTGAAATATGAAAGATGGTAAAATGGTTCTGATTGCTTACCACCTGCTTGAAAGTAGCATAGGTGCTTACATAGAATGGTTAGTTAATGAACTAATAATGACTGCTAATGAAATTGAATATAAGGACACATGTTTAGTAATGCTTCCGCAGATGTAATAACCCACAAGTCAGATAGCCATGTATATCATTAGAGTCTTTTATTTTCCTCCTGTCGGAAAAGTCTTGCTGAGTATAATTGAGTACTCAGGGTTCTATTCCCCTATTACAGGTGATCGGAGGATGCGTAGAGCTAACTCTTATGCTTGGAAACCTCCTAGTGGGCTCAGAGCAGATTTCTTTCACGCTACGACTATAGTGTTTATTTATAACCCTCATGAAAGATTTTTTATAAGAAAAGATATAAAATCTGCTAGCATCTCTTATATAAAATGTACATTATATCAATGCTCCACTATGTCATTAAAGTAATCATGCTTCCTTTGTAACTCTAATAACACTATTATATTCTGTTGTTATAATAAATTGAGATAATATTCTGGTACTGTAATAAAGTGATGTAATAAATGACTTAAGAATATTGTAAGCTTTACTCTCTCATTTATGATCTTGATTGAAAAATGTGGATTTTCGAATTCTCCCTTGGGGTGTGCTCAACGGAACTACGTAGTTTAGTGTCCTCTCTTAGGTACTTAGTGTCTATTGGAAGACAAGTACTCCTGGGAGGCATTAGATTAGGCGGTTCTACCACATTTTTCTTGCTTCAATCTTAGTAGAGATGTTGTCATATGCCAAGTGTGTGGTCTTGGTAGATTGGTTACTCGCACATCATTCCATCCAATGTGACTGGCATCCTAAAACCAAACACTAACATCTCCCGCCTGATCAACATAAGTGTTGCAAAGTAATCGTCACCGCTAAAAGGTCCTTCTTTGGTTTTGATAATTAAGTGATAACCCAGGTGGACTAATATGTGTTTATATTGAGATACACATGCGATTAGTCCAAAGTACACTAGTGGTGAAGTGGCTAGGATTTGTTGCAAAGCTCAACTAGTTATGATGAAGGAGCTCATTGCGTATGAGACATGGCATGGTGTCATGTGACTAGGTGCAGAAGATCAAGAGACATGACTTGGCTGCAACCGACAAGAGTAGGATGAGAGGATAGCATCATTTATCAACAAAGAGTAATTGTTGTATCAATTTGCACGCATCATCACTTGTTTTGATGAGCATATCCTTCCTTCCTTCCCTTAGTACCGGATATCCTTTCTTTCCTAGCTTGAGCACTACCGGAAACAGTGGCTTTGCCATGTGCCACAAGCACTCGGCAAAGCCTAAAAAACACTCAGCAAAGAATTTGCCGAGTGTAACACTCGGCAAACAGCACACGGTATCTACAGTGCCGACAAACATCGCTTTGCCGAGTATTTTTTGTTGGACACTCGGCAAATACTATGCTGAGAGCTGAAACCGATGCTCGGCCAAAAAAAGTAACATGACGGCGCAGAGATGGTCACGGCATATTTGTTGAGTGACCAGGACCTGACACTCGGCAAACCTACCATATTTGCCGAGTGTCAACTCCGGGACACTCGGCAAAATTGGCTGGTTGTCAAGTGTTAAATACCGAGCACTCGGCAAACCTGCCATCTTTGTTGAGTGTCAAAAACCAGACACTAGGCAAAGACTGGCCCAGAACATACAAATGTTGTCTTCTTTGCCGAGTGTCACAACGTAAACACTCGGCAAAGAAGCCATTTTAGTCATAGAATACACAGATTTTTGCCACGTGTTCGCATTGCCGAGTGTATTTTTTATGGCACTCGGCAAATAGCCCTTTTATCGAGTGTAACACTCGACAAACCTGCCACATATAATCAGTTTATTTGGTTCGGTCACAACCATATAGCATATTCAAATAAACATCACATCCATCATAGATAGTTCACAATAGGCATCACATGCAGTTCATATAGATATATCGACAACACATAAATGCAAATAAACTTCAGAATCACTAGTAGGTTCATTCACAACCATAAATAGTCATAAGTAGTCACAGGTAATCCATAAATACAAATGCAAATAAAATCATAAGTAGTCACTTAGGCCACGGGTTCCACTACGACCACGCTAGGTCATGAGGCTCATTCGACGCCGCCAAGATTGAGAGGGATAATGAACATGGGTCAGAAGAGAAAAAAATTATTATTTCATGCAGTTATAGCTCAAATTCAATCTATATCAATTAAAATCCTATAATTGCACTTAATAAATTAAAATTATCAAACGGATCCAAAAAAATTCCAAAATTTCACATGAAACAATCTTTGTTCTCTATTGCCAATACAAAAAAGTTTTGAAGTCAAACCCTAATTCAACCGTGACTTTGACTCCAAATTCTACCGAATCCTTCTCAACGCTACGATTCTTCTTCTTAAATACTTCGGTTTGTAAACATCGTATATGACAGATTATGCAAAACCATCTCAATTTTTTACCACGGACTCCATGTATCATATCATGAGATCTTGACAAATCTCATGATTTTCAGACTTCGTTTGCTTTTTTTAGAATTTAAAAACCATTCGGCCATACATTCGTGGTCGTGTTTCCTAAACAAGATCTTCAAAATTTCTTTTTATTTCCTGGGTAAGGCTTCACACCGGACTCAATAACATGAATATCATTTTTCTACTCATTTTATTCTATTCTTTGAATCACTTGCAGTTCAAATTTGACTTATACCAAAAATTTTCTTGAAATTAAATAAATTAATTAAATATAGCAAATAGATCTAGAAATATATCAAATCTTAACATGGAGTGCAACATGTTGTATGTGGAGAGTGGAAAAAAGTTTCAAGGTCAGAAGAGAAAAAAACTTATTATTTCATGCAGTTATAGCTCAAATTCAATCTATATCAATTAAAATCATATAATTGCACTTAATAATTAAAATTATCAAACGGATCCAAAAAGTTACCAAAATTTCACATGAAACAATCTTTGTTCTCTATTGCCTATTTAAAAAAAATTTGAAGTCAAACCCTAATTCGACCGTCACTTTGACTCCAAATCCTACCGAATTCTTCTCAACGCTACGATTCTTCTTCTGAGATACTTCGGTTTGTAAACATCGTATGTGACAGATTATGTGAAATCTTCTTAATTTTTTACCATGGACTCCACATATGATATCATGAGATCTTGACAAATCTCATGATTTTCAGAATTCGTTTGCTTTTTTTAGAATTTAAAAACCATTCGGCAACACGTTCGTGGTCGTCTTTCTTGAACAAAGATCTTTGAAATTTCTTTTCATTTCTCGGGTAAGGCCTCACACTAGACTCAATAACATGAATATTATTTTTCTCTTCATTTTATTCTATTATTTGAATCACTTGCAGTTCAAATTTGACTTATACAAAAAAATTCTTTGAAATTCAATAAATTAATTAAATATAGCAAACAGATCTAGAAATATACAAAATCTTAGAATGGAGTACCACATGTTATATGTGGAGAGTATGAAAAGTTTCAAGGTCAGAAAAAGAAAAAACTTAATATTTCATGCAGTTATGGCTCAAATTCAATCTATATCAATTAAAATCATATAATTGCACTTAATAAATTAAAATTATCAAACAGATCCTAAAAATTACCAAAATTTCACATGAAACAATCTTTGTTCTATATTGCATATACAAAAAAGTTTTAAAGTCAAACCCCAATTCGATCGTCACTTTGACTCCAAATCCTATCGAATCATTCTCAACGCTACGATTCTTCTTCTAAAATACTTCGATTTGTAAACATCGTACGTGATAGATTATGCAAAACCTTCTCGATTTTTTACCACGGCCTCTACTTATGATATCATGAGATCTTGACAAATCTCATGATTTTTAGACTTCATTTAATTTTTTAGAATTTAAAAACTATTCGGCCACACGTTCATGGTCGTGTTTCCTAAACAAGATCTTTGAATTTTTTTTGTTTCCTAGGTAAGGCCTCACACCAGACTCAATAACATGAATATCATTTTTCTACTCATTTTATTCTATTATTTTAATCACTTGCATTATTTTAATCACTTGCAATTCAAATTTGATTTGTACCAAAAAATTCCTTGAAATTCAATAAATTAATTAAATTTAGAAAATAGATCCAAAAATATACCAAATCTTAACATGAAGTACCACATGTTGTATGTGGAGAGTAGAAAAAGTTTCAAGGTCAGAAGGGAAAAAACTTATTATTTCATGCAGTTATAGCTCAAATTCAATTTGTATCAATTAAAATCCTATAATTGCACTTAATAAATTAAAATTATCAAACAGATCTAAAAATATTACCAAAATTTCACATAAAACAATCTTTGTTTTCTATTGCTAATACAAAAAAGTTTTGAAGTCAAACCCTAATTCGGCCGTCACTTTGACTCTAAATCCCACTTAGTCTTTCTCAATGCTATGATTCTTCTTCTGAGATACTTCGGTTTGTAAACATCGTATGTGACAGATTGTGCGAAACCTTCTTGATTTTTTACCATGGCCTCCATGTATGATATCATGAGATCTTGATAAATCTCATGATTTTCAGAATTCGTATGCTTTTTTAGAATTTAAAAATCATTCAGCCACACGTTCGTGGTCGTGTTTCCTGAATAAGATCTTCGAAATTTCTTTTCATTTCCCAAGTAAGGCCTCACACTGGACTCAATAACATGAATATCATTTTTCTACTCATTTTATTTTATTATTTGAATCACTTGTAGTTCAAATTTGACTTATACCAAAAAGTTCCTTGAAATTTAAAAAATTAATTAAATATAGCAAATAGATCTAGAAATATACCAAACCTTAACATAGAGTACCACATGTTGTATGTGGAGAGTGAAAAAAGTTTCAAGGTTAGAAGGGAAAAACTTATTATTTCATGCAGTTATAGCTCAAATTTAATCTATATCAATTAAAATCCTATAATTACACTTAATAAATTAAAATTATCAAATGGATCCAAAAAATTACCAAAATTTCACATTAAACAATCTTTGTTCTCTATTGCCTATACAAAAAAGTTTCAAAGTCAAACCTCAATTCGATCGTCACTTTGACTCTAAATCCTACTGAATCCTTCTCAATGCTATGATTCTTCTTCTGAGATACTTCAGTTTGTATACATCGTACATGACAGATTGTGCAAAACCATCTTAATTTTTTACCATGGACTCCACGTATGATATCATGAGTTTTTGATAAATCTCATGATTTTCAGACTTCGTTTGCTTTTTTTAGAATTTAAAAACCATTCGGCCACACGTTTGTGGTCATGTTTCCTGAACAAGATCTTCAAAATTTCTTTTTATTTCCTAGGTAAGGCCTCACACCGAACTCAATAACATGAATGTCATTTTTCTACTCATTTTATTCTATTATTTGAATCACTTGCAGTTCAAATTTGACTTATACCAAAAAATAACTTAAAATTAAATAAATTAATTAAATATAGCAAACAGATCTAAAAATATACCAAATCTTAACATGGAGTACCACATGTTGTATGTGGAGAGTGAAAAAAGTTTCAAGGTCAGAAAAGAAAAAAAACTTATTATTTCATGTAGTTATAACTCAAATTCAATCTATATCAATTAAAATCCTATAATTGCACTTAATAAATTAAAATTATCAAACGGATCGAAAAAATTACCAAAATTTCACATGAAACAATCTTTGTTCTCTATTGCCTATACAAAAAAGTTTTGAAGTCAAACCCTAATTCGACCGTCACATTGACTCTAAATCCTGCCGAATCCTTCTCCACGCTACGATTCTTCTTCTAAGATACTTTGGATTGTAAACATCGTACGTGATAGATTATGAGAAACCTTCATGATTTTTTACCATGGACTCCACGTATGATATCATGGGATCTTAACAAATCTAATGATTTTCAGACTTTGTTTCTTTTTTTTAGAATTTTAAAAAAAAAATCGGCAGCACGTTCGTGGTCATGTTTCCTGAACAAGATCTTTGAAATTTCTTTTCATTTCCTGGGTAAGGCCTCACACCAGACTCAATAACATGAATATCATTTTTCTACTCATTTTATTCTATTATTTGAATCACTTGCAGTTCAAATTTGACTTATACAAAAAAATCCTTGAAATTCAATAAATTAATTAAATATAGCAAACAGATCCAGAAATATACCAAATCTTAGAATGGAGTACCACATGTTATATGTGGAGAGTAGAAAAAGTTTCAAGGTCAGAAGAGAAAAAACTTATTATTTCATGCAGTTATAGCTCAAATTCAATCTATATCAATTAAAATCTTATAATTGCACTTAATAAATTAAAATTATCAATCGGATCCAAAAATTTTCCAAAATTTCACATGAAACAATCTTTGTTCTCTATTGCCTATACAAAAAAGTTTTGATGTCAAACCCTAATTCGACCATCACTTTGACTCCAAATCCTACCGAATCCTTCTCAACCCTATAATTCTTCTTTTGAGATATTTTGGATTGTAAACATCGTATGTGATAGATTGTGCAAAACCTTCTCAATTTTTTACCATGGACTCCACATATGATATCATGGGATCTTAACAAATCTCATGATTTTCAGACTTCGCTTGCTTTTTTTAGAATTTTAAAAAAATCAGCAACATGTTCGTGGTCGTGTTTCCTCAACAAGATCTATGAAATTTCTTTTCATTTTCTGGGTAAGGCCTCACACAGGACTCAATAATATGAATATCATTTTTCTACTCATTTTATTCTATTATTTGAATCACTTGGAGTTCAAATTTGACTTATACCAAAAAAATCATTGAAATTCAATAAATTAATTAAATATAGCAAACTGATCTAGAAATATACCAAATCTTAGAATGGAGTACCACATGTTATATGTGGAGAGTAGAAAAAATTTCAAGGTCAAAAGAGAAAAAAACTTATTATTTCATGCAGCTATAGCTTAAATTCAATCTATATCAATTAAAATCCTATAATTGCACTTAATAAATTAAAATTATCAAACGAATCTAAAAAATTACCAAAATTTCACATGAAACAATCTTTGTTCTCTATTGCCTATACAAAAAAGTTTTGAAGTCCAACCCTAATTCGACCATCGCTTTGACTCCAAATCCTACTGAATCCTTCTCAACGCTATGATTCTTCTTCTGAGATACTTCGGTTTGTAAACATCGTACATGACAAATTATGCAAAACCTTCTCAAATTTTTACCACAGTCTCCACGTATGATATCATGAGATCTTGACAAATCTCATGATTTTTAGACTTCGTTTGCTTTTTTTAGAATTTAAAAACAATTCGGTCGCACATTCGTGGCCTCACAATGGACTCTAACATGAATATTATTTTTCTATACATTTTATTCTATTATTTGAATCACTTGCAGTTCAAATTTGACTTATACCAAAAAAATTCTTAAGATTCAATAAATTAATTAAATATAGCAAACAGATCTAGAAATATACCAAATCTTAGAATGGAGTACCACATGTATGTGGAGAGTAGAAAAAGTTTCAAGGTCAAAAGTGGAAAAAAACGTATTTATTTGTTGAGTGCCAAAAAAACACTCGATAAAATTATTTCTTTGCCGAGTGCTAAAGGAAAACACTCGGCAAACTTACCTCTTTGTCGAGTGCCACTAACGGACACTCGGCAAACTCCTAACGACAGGTACACTAACTGACGAATGTCCACGTGGTGGTTTTTTGCCGAGTGTCTCTGTTTTGCCGATTATTTTTGCTAGTTTTCTGAGTGGTCTTTTTTCAGCACTCGACAAAGAGTTTGATATGTCGAGTGCCATTATTTTACCGAGTGTGGTTTATGCAGCACTCGGCAAACAACTTTTTTGCCAAGTGCTCGATGCAATGCACTCAGTAAATATTTTGGCACTCGACAAATCACCTATTTCTGGTAGTGGAGGACCTGATCCTAATCCTACGGGCTACATATTATATACAGGAAGTGATAAACACAAACACATAACAGTTCCTTATACTCCTTCAGTGACATTATTTCTTTTCTTATACTCCTTTGGTTCTAAATTATAAATCTTTCTAGTTTTCTGAGGCACATAATTTTTTTGCTACACACCTATATATACATTACATCGTGATACATATAGTACAAACTATATATTTAAAAATAAAATAAAAATCAAGCTTAGCAAACCAGTATATATTTATATATTCATCACTATGAACTGATCGTTACAGAGACACAGGCACACGTACACACTAACACACAGAGATGAGAGATGTATGCATGCATGGTTTTGTAACGATGCTATACGATCCAATACACCAACACAAGCACAAGAGCTGGCAAGATGGACACATAGTAGAGGGGCACACGCATGCACGATGGAGAGCTAGACTAGACCAGATGATGGCTCATCCTTTATTGTACTAGCCATTGCTGCCCGCGCTTCACTGCGGGTGATGTGCTTGGTATAGGAAAAATCTTGGAAAATATGGCTCATATATCTAATATGTTTTCTCATCGCATTGCTACGAAAGGTTGGTCTATTTGGTACACTAAATGGGAAAATATGGGAAGAAAATATAACATGGTTTTTTTCATTACAATGTTGTAAACCAACATAGAGGTTGGTTGTCATTACATGATGCTTATTTTAGGCCAGCAAATCAATGACATGTTAGTGGAAAGAAGTATTTGATGAAGTTGAGCTCAAGCAACTAACACACTTAGATTCAAAGCATAACATTGGCTAGGATTACATTATAGGTGGAAAGAGCAAAAACTACAACACAAGTACGTCTCCTAACGCGAGGGTTTACAAAAGAGTGAATTAGAATCCACTCCCCTTAGGTGAAACTACAACACATTTCATAAATCTAGAATTACACGAAAGATTAGACGGCGTCGAACACTAAATTACAGCGGGATTTAAAGTTGCATGGTTAAGAGCAACCTATTACAACCAAAGCTTACTCTAGAAGTCGGGATAGACGAGGGTAATAGAGAAACAACAATATAATAATTATCCAAAACATGGCGTATGACCAACAGATCCAGAAACTAGACTGAGAAGTCAAACATCGTGAACCCTAAGATCAAACTAACCAACAGTAGACTTGAACTTCTTCGAAAATCAGATCCCTTCTTCTCAGATTACAAGCACATCACCTGCACCCGAAATGTGGTTAGGACTTGTTTCTGATAATAGGCTGCATTTATTGTCATCGCCAATTTGTTCTTATGAACCTGTTACGGTCCAAATATTTGCACATAAGGCTAACAGAAGCAAATTTATAAGACTGGCAAGTGAAAATAGCAAAGAACATTCCGTTGTCATCACCAATTGGTTCTTATAAATAGTATGAAATGTATCCTATCATATGACTTCTGTTTGTTGGGTTGATCTGCAATTTTTCTGGTAGTACCTAGTTCCAAATAGTACGAAAATGTTCTAAAACACGCATCTAATGTTTATAAAAGAAAATCTAGAAATATGACACGTACACAAGAATGAAAGGGCATAGTGACATAAGTATGACGACAAATTCAAAAGGATATCTACTTTCCTCCAACCCTTTTTGGAGCAACATACATCTGCTAAGGGTATTAGACCAAAAAATATAGGTGCCATATAGTAAGTCAAAGGTTTCTTCACTGGCTATTTTTTCCTGCTTAGTGAAAATCTAATGTTTAAGTACTTTATAGACTATCGAGGTGTATAAGAGAGCACACTCAAACTTTTAAGCTGCCATATGGGGTATGTGTGGTTTCCTGAGTTAAAAAGCTATGAAGAGGACTGAGTAAGGATATGGCAGTGGTCTACCTTTTCGGTGTCTTGAAATAGCTTTCCGTAGGCAGATTATGTAGCTGCTGCTCACGTGTTTGTACTGAGATGTGAAAACAACAAAAGGTGAAAAAGGAACTAACGCTGAGCATGAATGTAGATTTCGTACAGCGGTGGTGCAGGGGAGTGCGACTCAGTCAATCAAAAGATGTGTTAATAGTGTCTGGTCAAGGCTAGTTACAGGTGGAGGTGTCTACAAATGGAAGCCTGCTCACTTAAGCTTTTCCTACAGCTGCTGCAGATGTGGCTGCATGAAGTCTTCTATAAGTGAATAGCAGCGGCTGAGATAGCTTGCTGCAGCAAGTTGAACTGAGCAGGCTTAATAGTTCATGTTTTAGCTTGCATAAATTAATATGAGACATTGTAGGTTCAAGAAACCAAACAACTACTATATTTGGAACTTTCAGAACAAATAAAACACTCTTAAAAATGTTATTGTTCACATGATCCTAGAAATTTTTCAAATGTCCACGGTAAGAGAAATAATCAATATATTGCATGTGGGTGTGCTGAAAAGATAAAAGAGCAACTGGATCTGCAATAGCAAACCATAACTTGTCTATGTAGAAACCATTGTCTATGTAGGAACCACAACAAAAACCACAAATGACCAAGCAAGGGTTAATATCACCACGAATTTTAGCAGGTACTGAACCTTTAAGTAAAATACAGGTTAGAAGGGAAAAAATAAGGTTCAGAGCAGATACGTAAAAAAGCTCCAAAGCTTAGAGGCACTTATCTGAATATTTTACATGCTCCGACTGCTTTTGAATAAAATCGGGAAGCCACCTTCATATAGTATATATAATCATCCAAAACAGACATCACGATGCAAATGGGCATGCAGTATGCAATAAAACTGATACAAGAATAGTTGTGCGTAAGCCACAATTGCCATGGGACAAAACAACAGAGGGGGTCTTATCTGTTTGTCTTGGTCAAATGGACAGGTAGAGCAGGTTGCCGATAACAACAGAGCAGATTTTAATGGACACATTTAAGGCTGAACATAGACACGAACAGTGTGAACTGAATCATAGATCAAACCTCGTGAAAAGGTTTGAATTATAATGAACCATATGAAGCAAGCATTTAAAGGTGATCTGATCGCTACTTTCCAATAGAAACATTGTTCTATATCTGGACATCACAAAAATGATAATAATATTATTAGTTGCAAAGTTCTTTTGCCATACAATGAGCATACATAATGGTACCTGTTGATTACTCTTATTGCCCAAGAATGACGCCCAACACTATGTTGTCTCTTCCTTTTCGGCTTTGAGCCAGATACCAACCCCACATTAGTATCTGCAATTTGATGAGGCTCAATTAATAGGATGAATGTTCAAGATCTTTGACCTTACATTTTTGTTTCAATATTTTTTTGGCAAGCATATTGATTTATTGAAAGAAAAGCCTATGTTACTACCTTAATTTGATGAGGCTCTTTTTGAAAAAAAAAGTCTAAGATGACAGGCAAATATTTTCATCCACATAAAGATGGCAGACATATTACTTTTGTATGGCCAAGGCCTACATCTGCTTGTGTAGCCTCCACACCCAGGGAAAATAGACTCATTCTCTTAGTAACGAAAGTAATAAGTGGACTAAAACACAAGCAGTATATAGCATCCCAGTAACTGAACCTAGGACCATTGTAAGCTCGTAGTACAGC
Organism: Miscanthus floridulus; assembly: GCF_019320115.1. Taxonomy (NCBI): domain Eukaryota; kingdom Viridiplantae; phylum Streptophyta; class Magnoliopsida; order Poales; family Poaceae; genus Miscanthus; species Miscanthus floridulus. The sequence continues at coordinate 141,656,317 of NC_089580.1, forward strand.
TGAAATTTAGAAGACTATTACTTAGGACGTCAGAATGTATACAGAGTTAGATGGATGTGGCAAGGAAAAAATCACAAAATAAAACATGTCTCCACGAACAGTTACATTGGTACCGTGTTAACCTGCAGCCGAGGCCAACAAGGTCAGTAGGTGAATGAAGGAGACTAAATTAGATGCAAGATAAACACAGGAAGAAAGCAATTAAAATCAATGTAAAAAAAAGTCTAAGATGACAGGCAAATATTTTCATCCACATAAAGATGGCAGACATATTACTTTTGTATGGCCAAGGCCTACATCTGCTTGTGTAGCCTCCACACCCAGGGAAAATAGACTCATTCTCTTAGTAACAAAAGTAATAAGTGGACTAAAACACAAGCAGTATATAGCATCCCAGTAACTGAACCTGGGACCATTGTAAGCTCGTAGTACAGCTGAAATTTAGAAGACTATTACTTAGGACGTCAGAATGTATACAGAGTTAGATGGATGTGGCAAGGAAAAAATCACAAAATAAAACATGTCTCCATGAACAGTTACATTGGTACCGTGTTAACCTACAGCCGAGGCAAACAAGGTCAGTGAGTCCGGTGGATAGGGTTGGAAACATAGCTCTCCTAGAGCAGAGTATTCAGACAGCGGGCGCAACCCATGTCTGGTTTTAGAAGACCACTTTGACCAAAAACAAATGAAACACATAAAGGGTTGGATAAAAGAACCAAAAGTAGTGTATCAAAACCAATGTAAAATCCACCTGAGTTCACATAACGACAGCACACATAATTTAATTGTACCGAAAACTCAAAGGAGTAGGGAAAACAGAAGCCTGACAATGTAATCATTGGGAATAGGGCATGTGCTCAGAACCAACAGTATATAATTTGACGTGAGGAAGCAACGGTCACAAACAATGATCACAAGGCTAGAAAGAACAAGAATATAACTATCAGTTCACAAGCAGTAAACACAATCTCAGATTACACAAATCGTGTGTATTAACATCACAGACAATGATCATAAGCAAGTATGAGCAGAATATGATAGGCAATCATCAGAGTATACAAAGGAGGAAATCATCACAGGCAGCGTCATCAGAAACCCAGATTTCATAACAAAGAGATAATTGTAGCCGCATAGTCCGTGACTGAATAGGCAATAAAAATTACCCCTCATTGGTGTCTCCAAACCACACAAATTAGAATAGGTAGGAAGAGATGTATTAAAAATTAGGAACAACCAATTGACCATCGCCTCAATTACCACAGAACAGGTACAAAGAGATGGCAAAAATATAACAGCCTATGATCATTGCCTCAGTTATGGACACAGCAAAGAGATGCAAAACGAAGGAAGAATCATCATAGCTCATGAGCATTGCCTCATTAGTCATGAGAAAGAAGGAAGAGATGTAGACCATGGAAAGATCGCTCATGATCATTGCATCAAATACTACAATAATCATCACAGCAGTAGCCCATTCCCTCAAAGTAAAATGTAACGGCAAGAGAAAAGTGTATTCATCATTGCAGGTGACCAAAATGCAGACACCGAACCAGAATCCATCCGAACTGCAGTGTTGAAGGTCACATGCTCAGATCCATGGCACAATAATTGCGTGCTCTCAAGATCCAACCGAACTGAGCAGGCCACAACCTACAAAACGCAAAACAATACTTAGTAGCATGCAAACTGGTAAGACAAGGGGACAAAAATAGATCTAGGCTGAAACTGAACTTCCCTTGTTCATTTGCCTCCTTTGACCAAGATTCCTCCTCCAAATCTCACATGTAGTGAAAAATTATGCAAGGGAAGGAGGGTAGAATAAAGGTAAAGCGAGGGAGGGGCCGGGATGCAACATGCGAGCAAACAACGCAAGCAAACAGTGGAACCACATAGACCAACTGCACCAGCCGCCCCCGCGGGGGAGCCGGCGCCACCGGCGGTGCCCGCTTCGCCGCTGCCACCATGTCGGAGGCACGGACCCCGAGTGCTCTCATGCTGGTGCGCTGCGCACACGCAGCGGGGATCCGTCGGAGCTTGCGGCCTAGCGGCGCGCCGCCACCCCAAAAGAGAAGGCGAGAGAGAGAGAGATGCGCGCAGCGGGGGAGGGGAGGCGGCTGCGCCCACCACCGAGGCCTGGCCACGTCGGTGCGTCAGAGGCTGACCGATGCGGTCGCAGATCTGGAGAGAGGGAGAGGGAGAGGGAGAGGCGCCGCCGGGCCACCCGCGCCATTGGCTGGCCTGGCCGATCGGTGCGCTGCCGCCTCATCCTATCCGCCTGGATGTGCCGCCGCGTGGAGAGAGAGACAAAGAGAGAGGAGGTCGAGAGCAGAGAGAGAGGGAGGAATGAGGCGGAGGGGAAAAACTCACCCGCGGCTCACAGATGCACGCACGTATTAGCAGCAAACATATAAGCAAGCGTCAGCAGTGCACCCGCACACACAAACAGATAGCTTATGCATGCATGCAAAGCAAGCAAGGCCCCAACAGCATGCACGCGTACTCGCATGCGTGCCGACCACCATGCTAATTAGGCACCAGCCATGCACGCCGAGAATCCATTGTCCCCTGCTACGCGCCACCGTCTATTTGCGTGCCGCGTACAATCACCAGGGAAGCCCTACTTCATTGAATACATCCACTTGCATGATTTATCCACTGCCAAATGCATGGAGAAAGGCTGATTGTGACGCGCTTCATCTGAGTCGTGGAATTTCTATCTAACGCACCAACTAAATAGAACATATGTGAACACCTTGAAAGCCCGCCTATTCGGCGTGTCTTCTAATCTCTAATATATAGGCATGCATGCCGCGCACCCCCAGCCCTATGGAAATAAGGTGGTCCTCAGCGGTTGCAGTGGTTGCACTTGCAGCTGTTGCCACAGCTGCAGCCGTGGGCGGCCTCGCCGGACTCGGTCGCCGCCTCAAACTGCGCCGCCTTCTTCTCAGGGGCAACGCCGAGGATGATGACGCTGGCCTGAGCGCCGCCGCCGCTCTTCTCCTCCAGGTCAGGGTACATCTCGCTGCAAAAGCCAACGCCATATATATAATTCATTAATTAATAGTCTCTTCTCTTGTTATTATATTAATCATCACGTACGTACAATTAATTCACAGAGAGGACGCACAAGTCGCGACAGGATCAAAGTTACTTGTACTAGCTACTAGTTAGGAGTAATTATATATTTGCAAGAGAGAAATTAAGAAAATAACAGCCGTACCTGCACTTGCAGCTCGAGCCGCAGTTGCAGCTTGATCCGCAGCTGCAAGACATCCTCGATCAAGTCCTTGTTTGGAACAGACAGCTAGCTCAAGAATCTCAAAGCAGGAAGCAGAAGAAGAGCTTTGAATTGGTTGATGAGCACACTGGACCCCAACACTGGTTTTTACTATAGCACTCCATCGATACACGTATACGTGGATGCAGCCAAAACAGGCACGCATTGAAGTTACCGTAATAATCTATTGCAAAAAAATTCGTGCAGCGGTTGTCTAGTACCGCCTCAATTTTAAATTATAAGATGTTTTGGTTTTTCTAAATACATTGCTTTTAGTATGTATCTAGATATAATGTATATATATATGTGCATAGCAAAAAAAATCAAAACGTCTTATAATTTAAAACGGATTGAGTACTATTACAACTTCCGTCCCAAAAATTCTAAACATGAATCTAGACAAATGTTCGTCTATATTCACATCTAAAATTCCATTTAAAAAAAACGGATATAGTGCAAACTAATAATGCCAGTAATAAATCACAACAATAAGCAAACTAATAAGGCGTTGTGTTCCCTTTGGCTCTTCTCTGACGGACATTTGACACACCATAATTTTATTTTATTTTTAGGATCGATGCAAGACCTAATAATTAAGAGGCCACTATTCTGCACCGACTTCTAGCCGGCAAGGAACGTGCCTTCTTTGATCGGTTCCTTCTCAAAATTTCTTCTGCCCCCATATTAAAGCAAGAGCTCTTTTACGATGGTTCAGGCACTTTTGATTTTTTTTTATTTACTTGTTATTTAAATGTGGAAGATCATTTAAAATTTTAATTTTTATTCTTTAGGGTATAGTGGTAATTGGTTGTCATTCGTCACCGCACGGCAGCATGCGCTCCACCTGTCCTTGCAGAAGTTCCACCTCGCGCTGCAGCTCTATGTACTTTGCGTTGTTTATGCGCTACACCTCAAGCCTCAGCACGTTAACGTCGTCCTCCTTGCCCACCTTGCCGAGCTCGCCAGGCGCCGGCCATCTTTGCCTGCTCCGACAGCCGCACCTGCGCACCTCGACGTGGAGCGGAAGCCACTCGTTGTGCCGCGAGCGTGCGCACCTCCCGCGACACTGCGACAGTTTCCCTCGCATCCCCGCAGTCCACCGCTCGGCATAGCCGCTTCCGCTCGTGCTCCGTCACCCCCGGATGCGCTTTCAGGTACGACGGCGCGGTACAGCCCATCATCGTGGCACATGCGTGCCGACTCCGGCAGCAACTCGGCCAGGACCTGGAACTTTCCCAGGGCAAGGTTCCCGTACCGGGACACCTTGGAAAAGGTAGCTGTCGACTAGGCATGCACGCCACACTCTCAACGCTTTGGAGTTGTGCTGCTGTTCCCTCATGATTTGGAGCTGACGACGGCCAGGGTGCCAGGCGGAGCTGCCGGAGGAGGAAGCTGACCATCGGCTACTCACTTGCCGTTTCCGTCTGCGTGTTATCGCCCTCGCGACGGGCGTCGGCGGCGGGCTGGCAACTCTTTGCCGGTTGCCATGGGAGAAGGACAAGGTGACCCACGGCCACGGGTGGATGGGACATCCTAATTTCACCCCCACCATGAACCTATTGAATTACAGTTCCGCCCTTAATAAAATAAATAAATAAATAATAAAAATCTACATTTGGTCCACCTATTTTGGTACTAGACCCACCTAATTTTGGTACTATCTCCACCTTTTTGGTACTTCTTAGTACTTTCGCATTGATACCTCTTATTTTTGCACCGTTGGATTCCTCTTGATGGATGATCCTTATTTTTTCCAACCATTATAAAATTTCTCTTAAAGCAAACTATTTTTTTAGAATTAAAGCAAACTATTTTGTTCAAGGATATACTTGTTACAATTATTATTCCTTGATACGCTTGCTACATAAAAAAACACTTACAATAGCAAATACTCCATCTGTCGCAAAATTATAAGTCGTTCCAGTTCTCTTGGAGAGTCCAAGCATCCCAAATGTGACAAAAAATATTAGAGAAGTACAAAAACTTATGACATCAAATAGGTATATATACTACGAAAATATAATTAATGAAGAATCTAATGATACTTATTTGGTATCATAAATGTTATTATTTTATTATATAAATTTTATCAAACTTGAGATACTTTGACTCTTCACGAAAATTGAAATGACTTATAATTTAGGACGAAAGGAAGTATATATATACTAGCTACCGGCTAGAAATATCTATACTTTATTAATGCAACAACTATGCATGCGAACAAGTACTTCAATTCTTTTCTATTTCCTCCATCAATCATCGATAGAATGCAACCTAGCAATAAGGAAATGCCATCACATCCTGCACATTAGTAATCTAGACGGCGATTTCTGTTTTGATGAGGGGCACACAAAAACTATCCTTGTTACTTTATTGTTCGAAGGAACAAAAACAAATTGAGAGGCCTCTAGACCGCGAGAGTGCTAGCCGATTAGCAAAAACATCGTACCAGTCTTAGGTTCAATGGATCCTCCTCCTTACATGGGACCTAAAACGATAAACCTTGTCCCTCTTGTTGTCATTTGCTACACCTTCTTCGTCCACTCTGGCCAAGCGACGCCATGACATGGCATCTCGGTCGTCGTGGTGTCTCTGATGCTGGTGGACGAAGAAGGTGTCGTGAATGACAATGAGAGGGTGAGGCGCTTGGCCATATGCGTACGACCTGACAATACGGTTTGTTATGGTGGGTCCTACGTACACGGAGGAGGATCCATCGCACCTGGACGGGTCTTGTGTTTCGAACACCTTGTCTCTCTTGTTGTCATTCGCTACACCATCTTCATCCACTCTAGCCAAGCGACGCCATGACACGGCATCTCGATCGTCGTGGTGTCTCTGATGCTGGTGGACAAAGAAGGTGTCGTGAATGACAATGCGTGAATGACAATGAGAGAATGACAATGAGAGGGCGAGGCGCTCGGCCATACGCGTGCGACCTGACAATATGGTTTGTTGTGGTGGGTCCTATGTACGCGGAGGAGGATCCATCGCATCTGGACGGATCTTGCGTTTTTGCTAAACAGAAGGCTCTCTCGGTCTAGGTGCCTCCTTTGGTTAATACTGTGGAATTATTGACCTTGTCATTTGACAATGATGTTGATGTTGGTTCTTTACATGCCTTCCAGGGGGCAGGAGCGTAGCTTCCCATGCTAACGCCTGAATTTGAAACAGCAATATACTGTTGTCAGTTTAAAGTGTTGTCTGCTCCATGTCCGGCACTGGTGTGGTCTCATATGTATCTTCGTAAACTTCGCAACAATTGTGCAAATGCTCCACGCTTCAAAGACTGGTTTCATCACAGCCTCAACCTATAGTGCTTTTCTCAGAAATCTTGCAGAAGGAAAAGAGCAAATGGCAGATCCAAATCAGCAACTACTACCAGGAGGGGGGAGGGGGGTGCAAATGCTCCACGCTTCAAAGATTGGTTTCATCACAGCCTCAGCCTATAGTGCTTTTCTCAGAAATCTTGCAGAAGGAAAAGAGCAAATGGCAGATCCAAATCAGCAACTACTACCCGGGGGGGGGGGGGGGGGGGGGATGTCTGATTGTTGCAACCAAGCAAAAACGTTCATCTAGACTATAGTTTCCCAGCCTAAAAGTTTTAACAGTTGCTGATATGATATGTGGGCCCATTTGGTAGGGATCCAGATTCTCCCAGAAACGTTTCTCTGTTGAAATAGGAATCACTTGGTAAGAATCGGTGAAACGTTTGGCTATTGATCCAGATTCTCCTTGAAATGAACCAGAATCACCGCGAAACACCTATTTTGGTGATTCTCATTCCTATTACAAAAAAGAGAAACGTTTCTCTGAGAATCCGAAACGTTTATGTCACCTATTTAGGTGTTTGGCAGCGATTCTGGTGATTCTACTGAGAATCCGAAACGTTTCTGTCATCCAAATGGGGCCCTAATAATCTGCAAGTCTGCATGCATGCAGTCCTGCATCAGAGGGACTGAATTTCAACAGTTGGTTAATTTGGCTGCCTCATGTCATGTTCATCGATCAGGATGGAGATCGTAGACATCAAGACCCTGCAAGGGCTGGCGAGTGGCGAAGATCGCAGGGACCATGGTGTCGTTTGCCGGGGTGACCACCATCAGCCTGTACAGAGGAGCGGCCGTGAAGAGGCTTTGGAGGGCTCCCGTTCACATACACGCCACGGCACCGGTGGCGGCGTTGCGGTGGCACATGAGAGCCGGGTGAAAAGATCACTCCTTGCGTTGGCATTTGGCAAGCTGCATATGCTGGTCAATCCGCTGCATCTTGCAGGTCCCTGGCCTGCCTCTTCATTCGAGTCCAGCTACTGGTACAACAATAAGCAACAAGTAATACAACAGTAACCACCCTCTGCCCCCAAATTATAGTTGTCGTCTATAAAGAGGTACCCAGCCAAGCAAGCTATCGCTGACGGCATGGATGTCGATGGTTGGAAAAGGTCCAGGTGAGGGAGAACTTGAATTTGTAACCAAGCCCAGCAAGCTGAAGCAAAAGGGCAATGAAAGAGGAGGTGCGCCAAGGATTCTTCCAAAAGGCTGTCACAGAGGACAAAATTAGTCTTGCAGTTCCATGTTTTTCCTCTTGAGCAACTCTCTTGTGCTTAATCTATCTTTCAGGATGAGCCAGCAGAAGATTTTATGCTTGTTTTGACAGGAACCTATTCCAAATCCATTTGAACCCTGGATGAACTGCTCCTTGAGCACTGAGGTGTTTATATGCCTTTGCTACCGAAAACTTACTTGAACTCTCCAAAAGAATAATTTAACCTTCAATCCTGTTGACACTCCAAAAGAATGTAATAAGGCTTTCAGGGCGATCAATTGTTTACTGCAAGCTTCCATGATAATCAGTGGCTTCACGTTAGTTGTTAAACCTCAGCTCGTTAGTTGTTGCTAGTACCTGCAGTGTAGTTCACTACTACAAAAAGCATTTCTAGCGGCGGCTGGTAACCCTTTGTAGGAACGGTTTGCCCAGCCGCCCCTACACAAGGGTCTCTACAAATCATGCATTTGTAGGGGTGGTTTTCAGACCGCCCCTACAAATCGATTTGTAGGGGCGGCTGGTGATTGAGTCGTCCCTACAAATCGATTTGTAGGGGCGGTTCGTATGACCAGCCGCCCCTACAAATCTATTTGTAAGGGCGGCTTGTATTACCAGCTGCCCCTACAAATAGGTATTTGTAGGGGCGGTTCAATCTAGAACCGCCCCTACAGTACGTTTTTCCGCAAAAAAAAATTTAAATTTACAATTCAAGATCGCGTTGCCGAACGTCCCACGACCAACGTTCCGAACCGCGTTCGCGTTGCCGAACGCCCCGCGACCAACATTCCAAACTGCGTTCGCGTTGCCGAATGCCCCGCGACCAACGTTCCGAACCGCGTTCGCGTTGCCGAACGCCCCGCGACCAGCGTTCGCGTTGCCGAACGCCCCGCGACTACAAGCACAAGAGTATTCTATAAACTACAATTACAAGTCCAATTCACAAGAATATATACAATCCATCATTAAATATATAAATTCCATACATATTGTTATCAACGTCCTAGAGCTAGCCTTTCAGTCTCACGAAGGTGTTGGTACTGAGGATTTGTACCTAACACAGACTCTCGGTCATGGTAGGCGCCTCTGACGTGTACAATCTGGTTCAATATGAAGTTGCAAAGGTCGCCGACGAGCTCTAAGAGTTGGTCATCCTTGTATGGGTCTCTTTTCATTCCTTTCTCTTCTCTCCACTATAAGAGAACAAGTTTCGGTTTAGTATTTCATACCATTTACGAAGTTTTTATACTACGGGTGAAGAGGTTCAAACTTACCCTTAAGGGGTGTCTCCTGTAGCCACCGGTGTTACTCATTATAGAACATATATAGTATCCACAATGTACACTCCTAGGCTTCTGCTTGGGGCACTGTGTGTTTTGGATATGAAAATGTTAAGTAATGCTTTTGACAGCCATGTAACGGAGTACTGAAGAAGTAAGTTACACTTACCGCACATAGTGTTTTTATAGCCAGTTTTTCCTTTCTTGCTGGATCATGCCTTCCATGATGATTAGTGACATAGAACCTAAATGCCCTGTTCAAATTATTTTAGCAAATACAACTTGTTAGTATCCAAAAGTGAACGTTACAAGTATGTATACAAACATATAAGCTAATGAGGATTGTCGATATGTATACGTCTTGAGAATCGATATGAAGTCTTTGTATGTCACCGTGTCCTTATCTAATGAATCAAAGACCCATGCCATGCTCCTCCCGACATCGACGACTATACAAATCCAGTGGTTGCTGCATGGATTTAATCATAGAACTAGATAAGCTCTTTTGCATCGAATAAAATATATCAAACAAAGCTTTAAGTATAGAGTTGAGCTTACTCGAAGTTGTATGGTAGCCATATAGTAGAGTGTTGTTGGAGATTTTTGAAAGCCAGGGCAATGTATGCCGCAACCTTAAGGGACTCTTCCCTTAGTTTTGCCGTATAGATGTGCTCTTTCTTCCGAAGAGTCTTTGCAGTAGCTAGCTCTTTGGCATCCAGTGTCCACCGTTTAGGGTAATTAAAATTTGTTTGGGCTATAGCTTGAGGGTCCACATACCCGGCTTTCACACTTGGCATTTGTTTGACAATGTGCACTTGCATTCTACAAATCACGGTGTGGGTTAGTTACAACAAAATTCAAAGATTACATTCATATCATATCGGGAGGACAAGGACTTACAGGCACCACGTGCGAATTAGATTCATCTCCATTTCTCTTAGGTGAAAGCATGTTTGCATGTCATTGAAGTCAAAGACAATTTTCCTGGCTGGGCTTCCAAATGTGCCGGTGGGGAAGCATGCTTGTATGATATCTATGCTCGTTGGGAGAACACGCAAGTACCAATCATGGAACCTTCTCATTCCAAGTGGTAGGCGCTGGATGTCCTGGTTTGGTTGGAAGGGCTTGCCTCTTTCATATGTTTTCGGGCAATCCTTTAACCATTTGATGGCATCAACATTTGGATACTGCTTTCCAATTTGGTGGAGTTTGCTAGTGATGGCCTCCTCAGAACCCCGTGATGGGACTTTTTTAACTTGGTTCTCAGGCTTGAACTGGTCATGGGAATACCACTTGGACACCGACGAGACATCTTTGATCGGAACATAAACTGGCCTTATGGTGATTGGATGCTTCGTTCGAAGCTCCCATTCAGGCACGTCCTCATCTTCTTGTGCTGCAGCTTCTTCAGGAGGCACTCGTTGTTCATGTATCGGCTGTGCTTGTTGAGAAGACTGTGGTATCTCATGATGCACTTGCTTGGTACGAGCTAGAGAAGGTTGTGGCATCTCATCAGGCACATGCTCGCTAGGAGGCAGGGAAGAATGTGGCATCTTAGGAATGTAGGGGTCACAAGACAGTGAAAATATCTCCCAGACCTCAACAACTCGCTCCAAATTTGGGAGAGGGGCGGCGGCGAAGAAGCAGTCAATATAATGTCCTGTTTGTGCTAGAGGATGAACTGCCCCATAACGTCTTCGAGTAACACCAGCCCCTCGGGAGTTGCGTAGTCTATCCTCCACTGCATGAACTCGGGCTTCACTGTATGCACCTTGACCCTAGTGTAGTCCGGCGGTATCTTATTATTGTGGTGTAAGCCACCGGGAGGATGTGCCACACCCGTTGCCACCTCCATCATAGTGTTCTGCTGGCTGCTGAGAAACACCAAGGTGCAACTAGTTGGTTTCCGTATGCGATCGACTGGGGTTGTGGCTGCAGTGGAACCTTGGCTGCTAGGAACTTTTGGAGGGCTACCAACTAATGCCAGTTCTCCCGGTGGCATCACTAATATCCATGGCTCCATAGACAGTCCTTGCTCCTCCAGAGCCTTCGCAACTAGAGCCTTCACTTGGAGCTCAAGACTAGTCTCTCGGTCTCGGCCATGTTTCTTGTACATGTGCCTGTCCTCTTCAAATCCTTGCTTCCATGTCGTCCTTTTCCCTAGCCCCTGGTGCGGCATGTGTGCTCATTGTTTCCCAAGCCAAGGCTAAGCTCATCCCTCTCTCTGGAATGATTGAATGAGCCCTTCTCCTTATCTTCAGTATATTTTAGTATCCTTGATACCGCCTCTTGGGTCTCTGGCTTATCAAACTTAAGATTATTGCCGAATGATTCTGTACTCCTCGCATATATCCAGTTCCTTGAGCGTACCTTCAAATTCGTCACATCGATATTCCCAGCAGCTGCGACCTCTTCGTCCATCTTCCTAAACTGCTCTTCCTTGGCATAGTAGCCACCGAGGCCTAGATGATGGTGGTTTTGTTCCTCTTCGCCAGCTCGGTGTTACGAGCACTGAGCTCCAATGCCTCCGGTGAAGTCTTCTGAGCCACGACCTCCTCCTATTAACTAGGAGTTATTTTACCGAACTCGTTGAAGGGAGTTAACCCCTTTTGGATATACTTTGTGTTGAGCTCTGACCTCCAACGTTGGAATGACTCTCCCATCATCCTGATAGCATTTTTTTTACCAATTCGTGCTTACCCTCTAGAAATCTAAAATTGACCTTTAGCTGCCTATCTCATAGTGCATTCTTTGTGTTCTCTAGTACCTCTTTCCAGTTAGGAATTGCTGGGTTCAATTTATCTCTTACTAGGGCCCCGATCGCATTATGGAATTTTCCTCTTAATTCCTTCGGCTCAAGGATCTCCCCTGCTAGCCCGACCTCCGTTATCACATAGCATGCCTTATCTGGATATAGATTTCCTTTTCTATCCCCTCGTTTCCTCTTAGGCTTGGTAGTCGAGGTTGTGTCTTGAGTTTGTGGAGCAGAGGCATCATGATCTATCTCTGTGGTTGTTGCCTCTGCTCTCCTTTCCTCTACTCTGTCTTGTCCAGCGAGATGTCGCGGACGTCGACGTCGTCTTTTTTGAGTTTCAGGAGGGATCTATATATACGACAGGTCAAAGTGTTAGCAGAGGTAACACAGCTAAAGCTTTAGCAAAATTTACAAGCTAAGGCTTTTTTCCTACCTCCTCGTTCGGGTCAAAATCCTTGTCCAAATCTTCCTCCGTTGGCCTCCTTCTAGCTTCACGTGGGAAAGTAAGCTTCACGTGGGAAAGTATCATTGGGACTTTCATATCCCTCTTCTGAGTCATCATCATCATCATCATCCTCTTCTTCTTTGCCTTCAGCGGCCTCTCCTTTAGGGCCTTCCTCCTCGTCACATTGCTCCTGAGTAAGCATCACTTCTAGATCCTTTTCTACCTCGTTATCGAACTGTTCCTGAGTAAGCTGGTCCTCTAGTGCTTGCTCCTCAAGGGTTGGCTGCTCATCAGGCTCAGGGCATCGGGATGCACTGTCTGGTGTCCGCGACATTATTTCGCGCTTTGTTCTAATAGATGTAAGAAAGTGTGCTTTAGATACGCGAGAATGTATAAGAAATAAAAAGGTCTATAAACCAAAGTAGTCCTATAAAACAATAATATATCAAAAAAACGAGTAGTAGCAGTAGTAGAGGCCTCAGAAACATGTCAATCATCATTTGATCATGAACTTGGAGCATCAAGGCATCATAACAGAGAAGAGAGGAGAAGGTAATGTAGGGGCGGCTGCTAATGATGCCAAGTTCCTCACAAGTTCTTGATCATCAGCTCATATTCCATATAATGTATGGACTTGGACAATTTCATCATCGGCAAAACAAAGGAGAGGGGAGGAGAGGGGAGATTTGGCAAAAAAAAAGCAGGTGCTGCTTCCAAAACATAGAGGATAGGAAAGGTGGCAACAAATAGAGGAGAGGGGAGATTTGGCAAAAAAAAGCAGGTGCTGCTTCCCAGAAAAAGCAACATGACAATGTAAGAACATCATATGCTCAATATCTTCCGAACTTGATAAGCAGATCGGACAATCAGAAGTAGTAGATAGTAGTAGTAGGGAAGTAGTAGAAGTAGCAAAAAAAGCAACAACTACTTAGGAGAGGAGAGTAGAGTGGAGTAGAGGAGAGTAGTAGTAGAAGAGGAGTACAGAGAAGACAGCAAGTACAGAGAAGATTAGTAGCCACCGGCCACAATAGTGTATTTTTAATTTTTACTAAAACTTGAGGAAAGGTGGCCAAGAAAAGCATATAAAGCCATAGAAGCATTTGCTCAGTGAGTAGAATAGATAGAAGAGCAGCCAGTAGGAGCCATAGAAGAGAGAAGAGAGTAGATAGTAGAGCACCAGCAACATTAGGCAAAATTCAGTTAAGACTAGTATCTAATATCCAATGATAGAGCAACAAATAGAGTAGTAGTAGTAGAATTCAGTTTGGAGTAGTAGTAGAAATCAAAAACTCAGTTAGAATTCTTTGACGTCGCATATCAGAACACTAAATCAAGTGTAAGCCGAGAAAATAGTAGTAGTATGAAAAGGAAACTGACAGTAACTTCACAAAAGCATATCTAGAGTTCTATTCCTCCAACAAACATGATCCTTAACATTCTAGAAAGATTATTAAGTTATCTAAAACTTCCTTATTATCATCTCAAGAGGATACAATAGATAACAAGACCAAACATCATGTACCAGCAAATCTATTCAGACTTGGACAGATCTTGACATTAACTTTAAACACTCGTATCTAGAGTTCTAGACCATGAAAAGGTGTGTTCTTTAACATTTTAAAAAGCTTAAGAAAAGTACTACAACTCTTTTATTTTCATCAAGAGGTGATTCATAGGTTATCTGCTAAACTAAAAGTTAACTGGAACTGAGCATTTGGACAACAGCAATTCAGTCAAAATAAATTATAGCCAGAGTTGTAGACCATGGTAAATTATGTACTTAACCATTTTGGAAAGCTTAGGAAAAGCACTAGAACTACATAGTGTGCAACAAGAGCTAGTTTTGATGTTAACATGGTAGAAATATAAAAAATTACAGAACTATATAGCACACGGTGAAAACCTGACAGTGACATCAAAAAAATCATATCTCCCAAAAATGGACAGCTCTATATGTATCTGGGACCAGAACAGCGAGGATTAATGAGCTAATGAGCTGTTCCAAATGATAGGAAATGAGTACAAGCACTTAAGACAGAGAAAAGCAGCAAGACAAGCACTCAAGTAGGACAGCTAAAATAAATCAAATGCAGTTCTTAATAAACAAGTTTGTTCTTTAGCTTCATCCATGTGCCACATCTTCTACAAATGGGAAATAATACTATTAAGAATGTATAGAAACATCATTGCAAAGTGTCTTAGGTCTCAATTAATAACCTAGGTTCTCATCAAAGCTACTAATCAGTCCACAGATACCAACAGGAAATAGTGCTAATTAGACAGGGAGGATGCACTGAGGGGGTGTACTGATTATTAGCTAGCAAAAATTGCAGACAACAATCGTAAGTAAGGTGCGGCTGCCGCACCTAAGGGTGTTCCTCCTGCACCTAAAAATCTAACATCATTGACCTAAGGCACTTTGCTCAGTGTGAATCAAAATGGGCATGAACATCATGTATAGTTCCCATTACTCTAGGCACTTTGCTCAGCGTGTAAAAATCGAAATAGCCATCATCATGTCCAAGATAAGCATTAACAGCTTCTACAATTGGAAGCATGTTTCAATTTTGAGCAGCAAGCAGCAAGCAGCAAGCAGAGCGGAGCAGTGGTGGATCCAAATTGGGGCATCCAATTGTACAAGCATGCCCAGTTGTACAAGCAAACCAATTTGCAGTATTGCATATATGTCGACAATGCACATATAACTGAGCACTGGTGGATCGGAGTGTTGGAGCAATGAGCAGCATTCAACGAGCAAAGCAGTGGTGGATCTAAACCTGTCGTTTGTAGGGGGAGCTATGGAGGAGCACGGACGCCGGTGGACGAGCGCCGATGCCGGTGGAGGACCACGGATGCCGGGCAGCACTGGCAGCTTGCCCGCCCACCGGTGGAGGTGCGCACATGCCAATCCCTAACGTGGACAGCGAAGAGCTCGGGGGAGGGAGCGAGGACGCCAGGGGGAGGAGCACGGACAGCGAAGAACCCAGGCACCGGGGCGCTCGCCTGGGGAGGGAGCATAGGGGGCGGATCGAGATGGGGCGGCGGTGGCGTGTCGGCTGGCCCGGGAAGGGAGCAAGGACGGAAGGGGAGGAGCACGTGGACGGCGGAGAGCTCAGGCACTGGGGCGCTCGTAGGGTGAGGGAGCACCGCGGTCGCTCGCCGGGGGAGGGAGCACCAGGGGCAGATCGAGATGGGGCGGCGACGCGTGTCGACCGGCCGGGGCTCTAACCCTAGCCATTGTGGCAGCTCGGGGATGTCGCGCTGCGGCCCAGGGGTGCAGAGAGGGGTCGCCGATGTTGGGAGAGGTCCGGGAGGGTGCAGCGGCGACGTGGGGGCAGGGGGCCGGGTGTGGGCGGGCACGGGCGCGGGGCAGCCTGACGGCGTTGGAGGATGAAGACAGTGCCCAGAAAGTCTGACTCCCGTGCGCCCTCTTATTTACACTTGGGACTATTTGTAGGGGCGGTTTCTGATCCAGCCGCCCCTACAAATGAATTTGTAGGGGCGGTTCCTGATCCAGCCGCCCCTACAAATAGTTTTTATTTTTTAAATTATAAATTCTATATTTTTATCATAAAAACACAAAGTAATATAAAAAATTGTGTCTATGCACAAATATAATATTTTGTATTATTCTATATATGAATAAATATATATATAAACAATTGTAGTCAAAACAATATAAAAAACCAAAAAACAAAAATTAAAAATTTGAATTTTAAAACTTCGACTACAATTTTATGACATTAAATAAAATAAAATGAAAATGTTGTAAACATAAAAGTTGTATAACTCATCGACATGCACAACTTTTATTTTGGTCATGTTGCATGTGACTTTGTTTGAACGATTCAAATTTTGAAATTCAAACAATTTCAACTTGAAACAATATTTTGAAAGAGTAAATGATTTCAGATGAAAAACTAATGAATACCAAGGTTGTAGAACTCATCAACATGTACAACTTTTATTTTGATCATATTTTCATTTGACCAAATTTGAACAGTTGACATTTTGAATTTTAATAATTGACAACTTCAAACAAGATTTGCAACTTCAAATAGAGTCATTTGGATGTTGCAAAGGGTAGTCTCACACACATACAAAAATATGTAGTCTTACACACACACATAAATATATAGTCTCACACACATCCATAAATGAAGTCTTACAAACACACATTTACATAAATAGTCCACGTTAAATAACTAGCTAGCCCGCTGTAACGACTTTCCCCTTGACACCTTTTCGTTCTCATGGCAATATGTCTTTGGGGAGGTTCTTTTCCACAACACTGATCTTCTTAGAAAAGTCTGTGAATAGCGGCATCTCATCGTAGTTATTGTAAGCTTCAACATCGTCCATGCCATCAACTCCAATAATGTCCTGTTTCCCGGAGGCAACCACGTGCTTTGTCTTCTTCGGGGGGAGGTTACTTTGTGGGTCAGACATATAGAAAACTTGTGTGACACGTGAAGCGAGCATCCAAGGGTCATCTTGGTAGCCTAGATTCTCGAGGTCCATGACTCTTAATCCGATCTCGTTCAGTTGGTGTTGTTTGATCCAGCGGCATCGAAACAGGGCCACCGTTATATCCCTTCTATAGTCAAGTTTCCATATCTCTTCAATGATGCCAAAGTATTGGATCTTTCGCCCTAATCCATCGAGAGCCTCTATTTGAACATCGCTATTTTGGTTCACATATTTACTATCCTTTGCGTGGGTATAGTACGTATACCCATTGATGTCATAAGCATTCCAATATGTCACTTGTCTCGATGGCCCCTCCGCCAACCTACTGATGGTAATAGAGTCTATAGTTTCTTCAGGCGGTATGTTTTGGTCCTTCAACCATGTAGTTAGTCGTTGCTTGTGTTGTTTCATGACCCAATCATCCGAACGGCCATTTCTCTCCGCAATAATGATAGCCAAGTGTTCATTAATATACGGTTGCATCAGTTGTCTACTCTGCAAGACACTATAATGCGCCCGACTCACCTCTTTGTAATCATGGTCGATGAACACTTTTCTACCACTGGTGCCCTTCCCAGCCAGCCTACCCTTGTGACGAGAATCGGGTTTACCAATCCCTTTCTGTACTTTTAGGTACTCTTGATAGCACTCGACGACTTCTTCAGTACTGTAACCCTCTGTCATGGAGCCCTCTGAGTATGCTCGATTATGCACGTATCGACTTAGAACCAACATGAACCGCTCGTAGGACCACATTTCATGCAAGTAGCAAGGGCTAAGCTCCTATATTTGATGAACCATGTGAATCATGAGATGTGGCATTATATCAAAAAAAGCAAGAGGTAAACACATCTCCAGTTGGTTTTGTGTCTCCACCACAAATTCATGTAGGTCACTTAGCTCTTCCTTGCCAATCGTCTTCTGTGAGATCTTCAAAAAGAAGTAGCACATACGGGTGATGGCTATTTTCAAGAACTCTGGCTTTATAGCCCTGATTGCAATAGGTAGAAACACTGTCAGCATCACATGGCAATCGTGAGCCTTGCAGTGTGTTATTGACAAGTCCTTCATCGACACTAGCTTCTTCATATTTGCTGAAAACTCAGTTGGGACTTTGATGCCCCTCAGGAAAGTGCATATAGCTCTCTTCTCGTCTGGTGTTAGGTTGAAGCACGCCGCGGGCAGAGTGTATTTTTCATTAGCCTCAGGTATCGGGTGAAGCTGTGGCATCATGTTTAGCTGCACCATGTCTTTCCGTGCTTTCAGACCATCCTTTGACTTGCCTGTGTCCATCAAGGTAGCAATGAGACTCTCAAAGACATTCTTCTGCACGTGCATAGCATCAATGGCATGGGGGGCCTCCAAGTCTGGCCAATAAGGCAGATATTGAAAGAAGATCGATTGTTTCTTGAAAGGTACACATTCGACAGGAGGTGTGCTTCTATCTCTGTTCGTCCCATCCAGATTCTTCTTTCCATAGACGACGCGTATGTTTTTCACCATTCTGTACACGTGTTCTCCGTTATGACGTCTCTCCGGAGGGGGTTCAATCTCCGAGGCGTTGTCATAAAATCTAAAGAACAATTTGCTGCGGTATTTGTGACTTGTCTTTAAGAAACATCGGTTCCTTAGGGAAACAATCTTCTTGGATGCATCCAGGTACACCCATGTAGTACCATCTAAGCAAACCAAGCATCACGTCTTCCCTTTGATCTGTCCAGACAAAGCAAACAGTGCGGGGTAATCATTGGTAGTAACAAATATTATTGCTCTATATATGAAGTCCTCCTTTCGGAACGCATCGTACATCTGCTCCCCATGCCTCCATAGCCTCTCCATTTCTTGCATCAAAGGCTCGAGGAACACGTCTATATCAATGCCTGGTTGTTTAGGGCCAGAAATAAGAATAGTGAGGAGAAGGTACTTTCTCTTCTGACACAACCATATTTGGATGTTGTACATGGTCAAGATCACTGGCCATGTGCTGTGGTCGCTCATCCTCTCATTGAAGGGATTCATTCCATCGGTGCTCAAGCCAAACCGTACATTCCTTGGGTCATCGCTGAATTCTTTGTGCTTCTCATCAAACCTTTGCCACTGACTACAATCAGCCGGGTGTGCAATCTTATCATCATCCACCTTGCGCTCATCATCCCACCATATCATGAGTGCGGCTTCTTTAGGGTTTAGGAAGATACGTCTCAAGCGGTCGGTCACTGGCAGGTACCACGTTATCAAGGCAGGAATTCTTCTCTGCTTTGCATCGTTGCCTAATGGAGTGTCCTCTGGGGGGCTGAGATTCTTGTACCACCTTTTTTGTACCCTTCTTATTCCTCTTTTTTCCCGTGGAGGCTTCATCCCCACCGTAAAAGGTCATTGTTCTTGTACCGGCTGGCCCCACACCGGGGATATTTATCTAGTGACTTGAACGTTTCGCCATAAAAAAGTATACAGTGGTTGGGGCATGCATGGATTTTTTCAACCCCCATTATCAATGGACTTATGACCTTCTTCGCTTGGTATGTGTTGGTGGGAACTGAGTTTGGTTATGGCAGCACCCATGACAGGAGATGCAATAGATCATTGAAACTACAGTCTGACCAGCCATACTTAGCCTTCAGGATGAGCAGCTCAAGCACAAAACGTAGCAATGTCCAACGTGTCGGATAACCCTTTTCAACACCATACACAGTCTCCTTCGATGCTTTTGTCATCCTTTCCAAATTTTCTAGACCTTTCAGGCTATTTAGTAAAATCTCTGGTCCAAGGGCTCGAATCATGTCCTCCAAATCATCTTCATCCCCAACACGTGCTCCACCATCATTATTGGCACCACCTTCGTCGTTACCATCCCAACCACCAGCATCACCACCTTGTTCATTGCCGAACTCGAAATACATTCGTGCATCAAGCTCTGCTGAATATTGGGACAGGGATTCTATGGTTTCGTCGTCGTATTCCTCCTCATCCTCGTCGTTAACAATAACCGTTTCACCATGATGAATCCACACTGTGTAGTCCTCAACAAATCCTCGCATAATCAAATGTGATCTGATGATAGTCACATCTGTCCATACCATACGGTTCTTGCAATCTTTACATGGGCAAATAATTGTATCCTTATTCTCTTTCAATGTCGTTGCATGCTTCTTTACGGCTTCAATAAATTTATCAACCTCTTCACGGAAACATGTCTTGAACCTTAACGAACCATACATCCAAGAATTCTTGTACTCCATCTTTTACAATAACAACAAAACAAACAATAAAGGACTACTTATTCAGATATATATAAAAATGAAACAAATTAATAATTATTTGAGAATAATTGTATATAATTCAGATATATATGAATATAAATCTAATATAATTATATGAAGCATACAAACACACCATGGTAGAGAAAAATTAATTAATGGCCCATTTACCCATAAATAATTAAAATACATATTTATTGATTACAATAAATAATTTCAAAGACAACAATTAGCAACAATTATACTTTACCCAATATCTTTCATACAAACCCTAGTCCAATTTCATCAAACATAAATTTACAAAAATAAAATTAATAAAAAAACCAAACCCTAGATCTAGATCCACATGCACATGAAACATCCATAAAACTAACTAATTGTTCACTAAAATCAAGAAACATGGACCAAATAAGGGTGTGATCTTGTCCCCCTCCCTAATTTACCCTAGTACATTTAAA
Source organism: Miscanthus floridulus (assembly GCF_019320115.1). Taxonomy (NCBI): domain Eukaryota; kingdom Viridiplantae; phylum Streptophyta; class Magnoliopsida; order Poales; family Poaceae; genus Miscanthus; species Miscanthus floridulus. The sequence continues at coordinate 141,676,804 of NC_089580.1, forward strand.
ACTTAGGTCTAATTTGCTTCATAAATAGCTCAAGCACCATAGAAGAGAGAGAAAAACAAAACTCTAATTACTCACTAACCAACTATTAAAACTTCAAAAAAAGTATGGAATAGCATTTTCTTACCTTCTACAACCTCTCCACCAAAGGATTTGAGACCAAAACCTCCCCCCTTAGTAGAGCAATTTTTAGGAGGTGCCCAAGGCCTCCCCACCTTTCTTTCACGAGTTGGAATGAGTGACCCGATGAGGAAGAAGATGTTGCATCTGTTTTATAAGGGGGGCATTTGTAGGGGCGGCTGGTGATTGAGCCGCCCCTACAAATCGGAGCTATAAATACGGGGTTCAATCACCAGCCGTCCCTACAAATACCATTTCCAGGGGCGGCTGGTGATTGAGCCGCCCCTACAAATCAGACCCTATTTGTAGGGGCGGCTCGTAACACCAGCCGCCCCCTGCTGTTCCATTTGTAGGGGTGGCTGGTGTCTGGGCATCCGAGCACGTCACTGTAGGGGCGACTCCATCACCAGCCGCCCCTATAAAAAAATCGAACCATTGCTAAAAAATCATTTTTTTTATGCAGTGGTTGGAGGGGTGCTTGTGATTCCGGGGCTTCACGTGTTGCTTTGGGGCAAGGACGACAAAGACCAAGAACAACGCATAGCCGATGGCAAAGAGCACGAGTCTGATGAGCTGGACTGCAAGAAGCGGGCGGCCGTAATATAAGCGACCATTTTGCAGCACGGAACGACAAGGCACCAGAAACGGCAACGATAAAATCGAATAAAGAACAATATCTGCTTGTTGTATCAAGTCCAGACTTCAAGCACTCAAGACGTGAATAAAGAAAAGTGTGACATTCTTGTTTGGCAGCCATCTAACTAAAATCAAACTGTTAATTTGCCCCTAGAGATTCATAGGCAATTTTACCATCCAAACTGTTTGGTGCAGATTTTCAGGAACTTGTCTACGTCTTGGTAAAAGAAAGGGACTTACTAGTGTCCGGACTTCCGGAGCACATGAGTGCGTTCGGACACCCTACGCATGTTGTTGTCCTAGCCCGCCCGCTCACACCTGCCGCTGCATCGTATCGCTGCTGCACAGGCACGTCCATCCCCCATCTACCTCACCCCGCTCCTGTCCACTTCGCCCCCCCCCCTCCTGCACGCGCACGCTGGCTGTGCCTGCCACTCCTTCCCCCTGACCCCCTCCTCTCTCCGCGCGGGCAGGAACCTGGAGCCTAGATGAGTATGAGCACGCCCCGTCCGCAGAACCCTAGGCATGCCGTGCGCCCCATCTGCTAGCCCCCGGCTCGCCATGCCCCTTCCCCCAGCGTCCGGGCAGTGCCCACATGACTTTGAACATACCTCTGAAACATAAAACACTTACAACATGAAACACTTGAATGTAACATAAGTCTGAAGCAGGTGAAACATTTAGAACATACACTTGCAACATATGTGTGACACATATGCAACATCCAGATAAAATACTTGCAACATGAAAATACTTACTACAACATAAGAATGAAACAACTAAAATATTTAGAACATACTCTTGCAACATATGTGTCAAACGTATGCAACATCCAGACCAAAATGCTTGCAACATATGTCTGAAACAGATAAAACACTTTGAACAAACGCTTGCAACATGCCTATGAAACACTTGCAGCATATGCAACATCCCGATCTACTTTTGCAACATCTATATGAAACACTCGCAAAATTACCCTGAAACATCTGAAACACTTGAAACATACGTTTACAACATGCGCTTTCAACACATCTCCTTGCTGCCTGGGAATGGATTCTCGTCGGCACATAGAGTTCACAGGTGCAGAGCTCACCGGTGGCGCAGAGCTCGCTCCTCCGGTGGAGAAGGCCACAGTAGGTCCCATGAAAGAAGGCTGCGGCGGGTCCGTGCACTAGAGAAGCCCGTGACGAGCGAGTGGCGGGTTGGAGAGGGAGGAAGACGGTTTGCCGTGCTCCAGCACAGAGGAGATGTCGACCAGAGGCGCTATGGAGGGAGGCGTGGTAGAGAGGGAAGCGCCGTCACCGAGGTGGCGCTGCGGTGAGGTGAGTTTTTCCTTCTTTTTAGAAAACGGTTGGATGAGCACATAAGATGCGGTTGTTGGGCTGTGTCGTGGCCCACCATCGACACCGTCTAGGCAGATGGACACCCTACACCAGCATTGGGCGTACCTAGTGCAGAGAGCTCCCGCTCTGTGCGGGGTCTGGGGAAGGGTGTTAGTGGCAAGCCTTACCCTTGCCTGTGCAATGTGAGGAGACCACGACTCGAACCCGGGACCTTCCGGTCACAGGCGGTAAGACTCTACCAGCATTGCCGTAAAAGAAATGATTGGTCCATAGCAAACTAGGGCAGAGAATCCATATGCAATAAGATTGTCAAATACCCAAATTCTTCTTCAGATTGCAGCTTACCAAAAAAATCTTGATAGCATAAAGTCCATTCTCAAACAAGCGATTCCAAAGGCCTATGTTTTTTGGATTCAAAATTTTGAATTAAATAGGAGAATATGAATGGTAAAAGGTAGAGTCCAAGTTTAGCATCAACATTAAATAAATCGAATGATTTAAGAAAAATAGCTATAATCGGCACTACCCTGGCTACATTTTTTTTTCTAAAACGAGGAATTTAGAAACTAGAATGAAGTATTCACTGAAGACCAACTGAATTATTTGCAACAGAATGTTTAGAAAGTATACTTTGTGTCGAAGGTTGAACCATATGAACTAGTAATACTGATCAATACCACATGTTCCTTCACACTTGGCCAACCATACTTTGCTTCTTGTGCCAAAGGACAACATCTTTGTAGGGCAAATCTCCTCCAAATATATCTAGAGCACTCCCAACAGTTACATCTACTCGACTTTTGCCTGCTTTCTTTATCCTCTCTAGGTCATCCATTGTTGACACCCCCCCAGCATAAGTTACTGGGATCTACAAAGTCAAAGAAACAACTGTGAGCTTAGAAACAGGAACAAAAACACAAACATAAAGATATCTACACAGAAATATATTAAATTCCATTTGTTGATAATCTTCACGAGTTATTGCACAGAAATAAGCATGGAAAGATGGCTAATCAACTAGTCTTTGATTTGACTTGACCGAGACCTGTAGAAAGACTAAAGAGAATTTTAAATTATGACCACAGTCAAGTTAGTTTATTGCTTTTGAAATAATAATCACCATCACAAAATATTTGCTATAAAAAAGAATACAGAGGTATTCTTTGCTTCCTATTTTGTTATAGTTTGCTGACAGCATAGCATATAAGTTGTAAAATTAGTGAAGACTACAGTATACAGTAAACAGGAAAAAAAATATAAAACTAATGAAAGGAAGATCCAGAAAAGAAAACTGGAAGTCCAAATTTGAAGTTTGTACGCACTGGTGAATGATGCCCCAATAGTTCCACAAGCTCCTCATCAATCCCTAACCTGTAATTCACATCCTAGCTTAAAATAGAATCAGGGTAACTGGACAATAGCAAATTTCACACTGCAAGAGCAGGATTACCAACAAGATTTCAGAAGATAAGAAATCAAGTTTCGTTGAGTTAGTACTTAACATGGATGAATATGGAAATTAATTAGATAATACAAAGTGATAATCAATCCAAACAGAGAATTAGATCAAACTCCACATTAAACTCTAAACAAAGAGCTAGGTTTTAGATCCCCTTGTACTATTACAATTATTAATGCCTTTTATTTTATTTATACTTCCGTCTGTTGGTAGTTTACGTACCCAACTTGTTTGGGATAAAAAGCTTTTTTTGTTATTGTTGATACTCACAGAAAAGAGAGCATATGTAGTATGATTTTTATTTGGGAGCAGCAGATTAATTTCAATGGTAGGACAAAATATATATCTATATAAAAAAGCTCAAAAAAGAAACAATTTCAGAACTTCAAATCGGTATTATAAAAGTTGGTCCATCATATATATGTCAGAATAATAGGATATGACAACTTGCAAAGCAATTTTGTCCCATATGGTCATGTCAATGTTGCAATATGAATTTCTATCAATAAAAGAAAGACTTGATAACAAGGAATATAGTTGCACCTTTTGCCCTCCACATCAACACCATGAACCAAAAACTCATCTGCAAAGGCAGCGAGATATTCTAATGTCGGTTTATCCACAAACACATCACTGAACTTTTGCCACCTGTCAGTTACAATGGTATATCTGCCATCCTAACCAGGAGCAATATGGTTAGAAGATGATCAAAGATAGGAAGAGTAGAAAATAAGATGAAAAAAGTGTCTGTAAAAGGAATATGCTTGCTTTCTTTCTCTGATTACGTAAAGAATATGCAATGAAGAGTAGCATTTGTGACCAAAAAAGAGTGCACACATAAGAATGCATCTACCACAGTTCAAATAAAAATAGTTGAAATGATTACTTCACTCAAGCTATTTCATTGCATTTCCCATATATTATTAGCATATTCAGTGAATCACAACCCCACACTGTTCACTTGTTTTCACAGATGCAAAAGAACCACAACATGAATCTAGCATCACAAAATGAAAATTAACATAATTGCCCTATGTACTTGGTACCTTTTTTCGACAGCTAAGGTCCAGCACAAGCCTCTGTTTCCCAACCAGCTCGACAAGTTTTCTCAGCCTTTCAATGTTCATCTTGCCATCACTAAACACATACTACATATAAAAGACTTGAATACATGAGTTACAGATACTCAAATAATATACAAGGCAACTTGCAGTAAAAGCATGTTTGTGGAAAGAATAATATCCAACAATGATAACTATCAAACAAAGCAACAGTGCAATAAGGGGAAAAAAGCTTTCACCTCAACATTAGAACAAGCTAGCTTAGGACTGTCATCGAAGATTGCTTCAAACAAAGCAACAAGTGCAATAAGGGGAAAAAAACTTTCACCTCCACATTAGAACAAGCTAGCTTAGGACTGTCATCGAAGGTTTCTTAAGCAGAAGATACAGGTGTTATTAGCAGAGAATCATCAATACTAGCAGTTGAAAAGTGATAAAATCATCTACTTGCGCCAAAGTTCTAAGTGGCATCCAGAGATGAGACGAGACTTACAGTGAGGATGGGCAACTAAGGGTATTGACCAAGCCATGGTAAGAATATTGACAAGCCCAATGTGGAATAGGGGCTGTCCAAGAATGGTGATAAAGTATTCCTCAACGGCAGCAATGCAACTACAAACTTGCATGTCCATCGAGATGAAATCGAGGCAGCCAAGATGCAAATCACATTGGCATGAAGGAATAAACAAAATGGGGTGGTAGAAACTTGGACAAGAGAGTAATAAGGAAGATGTGATGCATCAATGACTGGAGATAGGATTTCTATAAACCTTGTTCTGACAAGAGATGCAGGCTTTTGAGGAAACAGTGGTATCTTTAGACCAACGAAAGCAAATAGAAATACAAATATAATGGAGATAGGCCCAAATTATATCTTCATACAGAAGTACAGACTAGCCAAAAACATTTACACAATATGTCACATGATGAAGGGGAAAAAAAGAATAGCAAAGTTTACACAGATTTAGAGCATGGGCACGTACAGAGGTCACTATCACACGACTGGCCCCTTCATTAAGGTAAGACATTGCATTCTCCAAATTTATTCCACCTCCAACTTGCAAGCCACCTAGTATGATAGCCCATGTTCATTGCAGTTTGTCATTGATGGCATCTCATGGCTTACAGCAGAAACAAACCATACTAACAGAAGAATCACTAGAAGATGTAAAAAGTCTCCATCACAAGAAGGCTGTTGGCTGTGACCATAGAGAACTAAAAGAGCACAGGACTGAGCTAATACTTTACCCTGTAATCTCACAGAAATTAGGGTTTCAACGAAGATAAGTGTAACTGAAGTACATTGAGTATCACCTAATACTAGTAGACAAAAGCCGTCTACAGGGTGGGAGGCTAATATGTTGATGTGTTAATCATCACCAGCCTAGCTTTATATCTACTTTTTGTAGTGGAGGCCTATCAGAAAGGAAATTAACACAATGAACTTAATTGTTGTACAACAAATGCCACCTTTCTGTTCAGTAAATTTCATGATCCCGTACAAAGGTCGTATATTTGACAAAATAAGCTCAACTGGTACATAATACAGTTTCTTGGATACCATAAACCGGTATGCATATGCAGAATCATCTTGTATCTAACTCTAACAAAACAAAAACCAGAGTCACCATAATTATTTACGATATACATGTGCTCCACAATTGAAAGACTATATACTTAAATTATTGCGTTGAATACAGATGATGAAAATGAAATAAATAATAATTTTTATCTATCAGCAGCAGCATTTGATCATGTATGACCATGGCTACAAGAAATTATGATTAAAAGGGACAAGTAATGCAGCTTCTGGTGCTTTGTTAAGAGCAAATTTACTTCCAAGTTTGAACAGGAATACAGGATAATAAATCATTTCTATAGGTCCCAAAATTCTACCTGATATTTCAATCTGCTAGTTTTTAAAATAAATACTTTGATTTTTATGCATTTTAGCATATGCAACATCCAGAGCACCCAATAAGAGACAAGGGGCAAACAATAAGTGTTACTACAAATAAGACTAATAAGAGCAAACAGCCAAACGCAAGAGGTAACCCAATGTTATGGGGCAAAGGCGGCGTGGAGGGAGACTAGAGTATTTGGAGGAATTGAATTGTTTGTTCTTTCTTCATTGCTTTCTCCTTGGGTACATAACCTCCCTTTATATAGAGAGGACTCCTGGCCACCTAAGGAAGGCCCAATCAAATCATATCCAATCCTATCTCTAATTGACCCAAATCTAATCCTATCTCTAACTGATCAAATCCCTCTAATTGATCCTGTGGCCCTTGGGACCCTAATTGATGCCCCATAACACCCAATGAGCAATCACAGTTCTTGCAACAACTTGATAACAAATTCTCACCAGGATATGCATGTAGTGCCTCCAGTGCAGCAGCCTGGCTTGCAGGATCTGCGCCAAGCATTATAACATGTCCTCCAAGAAGTTCATCTTCTTTATATATGTACTAATTATCGGGGAATTAAGTTGATGAGCCACACTATGAAGTTATGGGAGAGAGTCATCGAGCAGCGCCTGCGAGGAACGACGCAGATATCAACAAACCAATTTGGTTTCATACCCGGAAGGTCAACCACAGAAGCAATCTTCTTAATAAGACAGGTTATGGAGCGGTTTAGAGAGCAGAACAAGGACCTCCACTTGGTTTTCATTGACTTGGAGAAGGCTTATGACAAGATACCAAGAAATGTTATGTGGTGGTCTTTGGACAAACATAAAGTTCCATCAAAGTATGTGACCCTCATCAAGGACATGTACAACAATGTTGTGACTAGTGTTCAAACAAACAATGGTAACACAGATTACTTCCCGATTAAAATTGGACTTCATCAAGGGTCAGCCTTAAGCCCGTATCTCTTTGACTTGGTAATGGATGAGATTACCAGGAACATAAAAGGGGATATCCCTTGGTGTATGTTGTTCGTTGATGATGTAGTGTTAGTGGACGAAAGTCAGGCGGGAATAAATAGAAAACTAGAGTTATGGCGGCAGACCCTTGAGTCTAAAGGTTTTAGATTGAGCAGAACTAAAACCGAACACATGAGATGCGACTTTGGCGGAGTTATACAGGAGGAGGGAGATGTGAGTTTGGAAGGTCAAGTAGTGCCTAAGAAGGATACCTTTCGGTATCTGGGATCGATGCTACAGAGGGATGGAGATATTGATGCGGACGTTAGCCATAGAATCAAAGCAGGGTGGATCAAGTGGCGACAAGCTTCTGGCATTCTCTGTGACAAGAGGGTACCACAAAAGCTAAAAGGCAAGTTCTATAGAACGGCGATTAGACCGGCTACGTTGTATGGAGCAGAATGTTGGCCTATAAAGATTCGACATGTTCAACAACTGAGTGTTGCAGAAATGCGTATGTCGCGATGGATTTACGGTCACACAAGAATGGACCGAGTTCGGAACGATGATATACGTGATCGTCTAGAGGTAGCACCAATTGAAGAAAAGCTTGTCTAACATCGGTTGAGGTGGTTTGACCATGTCCAAAGGAGACCTCCATAGACACCAGTGCATTGTAGAGTCCTAAGCCAAGCTAATAATATGAGGAGAGGTGGAGGAAGAGCGAAATTGACATGGGGGAGGCAATAAAAAGTGATTTGAAAGCTTGGGATATACATAGAGATCTATGTTTGAATAGGAGTACTTGAAAAACAGCTATTGAAATGTCTGAACCGTGACTTGAGGCTCTTGGTGGGCTTAACTCTAGCCTACCCAACTTGCTTGGGACTGAAAGGCCATGTTGTTGTTGTTGTTGCAGGAGATTTGTCTGATTCAAAGTTTATCACAAGTTCCATGCCATCATTGGATGAATCCCGAAGAGTAGAACCAACAATCTGTTTAACTTTCCCCTGAAAATTTAAAAACATATCCCATAAGATAAACGGTACTGTTAGAGCCACAGGTGTGAGGTGTCTGGCCTCTGATCTTAGATGACTACTGATTGCCACAATTCGGTAATTTTAGCACCATTAGCCCACAGCCTAACCACACCACAGGAAAGAAAATAATATACTTAAAAATTGGTCATACCATGACACAACCGGGGCACCAATTTACAATCATGTAGAAGTATAGAGCTGACCACAGAATTTTTTTTTTTCACACACACATAAGTATAATATCAGAACAAAGCAAAGGAACCATTTCTATGCACCTTGTGAATGTCGATGCATGGTCTGAAGCTAACAGCGGCGCACACAACAGCCCGTCCTCCTGCCGGAATGCACGGCCAATTTATCTCAAAGCACAGACGATGGCAAAACGAAAAAGAATACATATACATAGTTACCTACCCGATGCGCCGCATTTCATCGGGCGGACCGAAAGCCACGAACCCACCAAGCCACGCCGCGGCGCCCACCGCGGAGACGGTACCCACGCCGCGCATTTCGACGCCATCCTCCGGCACTGTGGTAAGAAGCGAATGAGAGCAAAAGCAGATTAGGAGCGCGCGCAAGCATGAGCCTCGAAGCCACCGATATGCAGACGGGAGGATATAGGGATGAGACTATGAGAGACGACGCTTACCACCACCGGTGCCGCGGCCGGCCAGCGGGATAGGAAGAGAATGGAGGGGAACAAGTTGCTCAGTGCTCTCACCAGCTGTGCTCGGCACTTCGGCAGGGAGGGAGAGGGACTCGCGGGCACGGGTCCCTAAGCCGACGGCGCCGCGGCGAACTGCGGCCGCAGAGGCCCCGTCGCACAGGCACAGCCGCACGGTCCGCGGGTGCCAGGCGGATCTCTTGTCATTGCTTTGCCTATTTGCTGTAGTGAGCTTGGCTTCCTTTTCTGACCAGTTGGTTTGATGGTAACAAAAAGGTATTCATGGATATCCACCTGTTTGACTTTTGTTTTGGTGGTAACAAGAATGTTGCGGAAATGAGCTAGAGTTCAAAGTGCATATGTCATATGATCCTCCATTGAAAACTGGTGCAAAGGATCACATTAACATGGCGTTCCAATCAGGTGAGTTTAGTTAATGTGCTTTTATCTAAAGATGAGATGTCCATGTCTATTGTTTATGAACGAGTTTTTTTTTCCATCATTTGTAGGTACAGCATGACTTGGATTCTTTGCGAGGCATGGGAAAGCTAAGTGCACACGTGGAACTGTTGGATGATGTATGTTGAGTTGACCCTAGTTAGGAAAAATGTGAGCAAATATTGTTGCAAGGAAATTGCCTCGGCAATGTGTCCCCAAGTTCTGTTGTACCGTATCCGTTACAATTACCCATTCCAAATTATAAGTTGTATTAGGTTTATCATAAGGCAAACTTCTTTAGCTTTAAGCAAATTAATAGGAAATTGTACAAACACCTACAACATCAAATAAGATTCATTGTATGCACCATGAAATATATTTTAATAGTATATATATTTAATATTTTTTATGTTAATATTTTTTCTATAAACTTGATGAAAGCTAAAAAAAGTTTGAGTTAGGATATCTACAACTTACAATTTGGAACAAAAAGAGTCATTAGGAATGTGCGGAAAAGTAGAAATAAAATCCACAGTAAATTTTACTCCAATTCCGAGTGCATGAGTTATTCTATCAATTATTTGCATTTGATCAATGCTACAACAAAATTTCCAGAGGTACAAATGGCTCGGAAAAGTGGTGTTCATGGTAACTGTGAATTCAAATCATTAAAACAATCATAAACGTTTCAATAGTGAGAGCAGCTTAGGGCAACTTTAGCAGGTCCATCCTACGTTTGTGGTTGAGGCTTGAGAGCAGGCAGTGACAAGTGAGGACAGTACATTGCGGCTGAGGGAGCGTGGTGGGGGACGAGAGCAGGGAAATGGGAAATAGGATATGTGAGAAAAATAGAAAAAGACAAGTTAGGCCCTAGTCTAGAAAACTAAGCAACCAAAAGCAGAAGTAAAAAGTCCCAAATAAAAAATATGAGCCCGGATTTAGGGCTATTGCTGGAGTTGCTTACTATAGTTCTAAACAAGGTTCTCTGCACATCATCCTAACAGGTTCTGCAGTCCGTACGAGCTATTCGGCTGATGGTTTCTGCAGCTGATAAGCCGGCCGAAGCTGATTTGTTGTGAGAGAAAAACACTGTTCCATGGCTGCTGCCAGTCTACGATAGTACTCAGAAGTCAGAACATTGGAGTACAATCTCGTTTCTTAGACCATTTACACTGCTGCGCCAGGATCACTGATATCACCCAGAAAGTCATCCTTTATAGTGCCAACGCAAAACTGCAACAGCAGGGCTTGGACCGTTAGAACATTGCACAAGTATAACATTGAACTGATAACAAGGCACTAAGTAATTCAAATGCACAATGATGTTTGGTAATGAAAATATCCCTTCAGCTATATGCTTTTAGCGAGGGGTAAACAATAAATTTCTTGGCACGAGAAGATGTAGTGCATACAAAAATCTTCTAGGCTAGTGCTAAACAAGAGTATCAGACTAGAATATCTAAGGCCTAGTCAGTTCCAAACTAAGATACAGGGCAGGAACATCACGTTTTTATGTGTGACAAAAGAACAGCACAATAAGCATGCCTACATTCATGGCTGATTAAACTGGCATTAATCAAGGTTATTATTTACAAGACATAAGTTCTTTGTTGTTCACACAATCTTTTTTTTATTTCTTGTTCATACAATCTTAGAAAAGAATATTAGAAAAGCAACTGCAAAATGTTCTGTGTGTTCACACGATGTTGTCGGAAAAAAATGCAATCATTCAGTGGCACCGCAAAACTTGTGATGTGGTTGCCATCTGCAGGTCTATACTCAAAAGATTGCAAAAAGAGCATGCCTTTTTTGGCACACCTGGATCCAACAATGATCTAAATGTGTTGAACCAATCGCCATTGTTCACACAAGTGCTACAAGGAAGAGCCCCAGAAGTTAAATTTACAATAAATGGTTCAGAGTACAATATGGGTTACTACTTGGCTGATGGAATTTATCCTGACTGGGCAACATTTGTAAAAACAATTACTTTACCTCTTACTGACAAGGACAGACTCTTTGCTCAGCATCAAGAGGCCGCAAGAAAAGATGTCGAGTGTGCTTTTGGGATTCTACAGAAAAGATGGGCCATTATACGTCATCCAGCACGTCTATGGGATAGGCGGGAGCTAGAAGATATTATGATGGCTTGTATTATTCTGCATAATATGATAGTTGAGGATGAGAGGGACTCGTATCAGTTGCATCTAGACACTACATATGAAGAAGGTCGAGCTACGAGACCAATTGAAGGACTTGACCACGGACCAATTCATGGATTTACCAGAATGCTGGAGATCAATGATATGATTCATGACAGAGAGACTCATAAACGTCTACGGGAAGATCTAGTGGAACATATATGGCAAAAATTTGGTGGTCAGCAAACTCAGGATCTGTAATCTGTAGATGTGCTTTGCAAGTATCTTGCTATTTTAGTTTTTTTATTATTGTTGCTGTAAGCCTAAATGAATGGAAAGTTCTTTTTTTCTGAATCAATGAATGGAAAATTCTACTACCGCACAACACCAAATCTATTATTAGACTAAATCAAAAAAATTCTATTATTAGACGGGGAGGGACAAACCATGCAGCAGATCCCGTAGGCGACAAAGGATGCGCCTCCATGCACGACACCATGGACGCTCATGCTGCCGCGTCCTCCTTGTTGTACGCCAACATCGCATGGGCAGAGAGGGCTCCCGCGATGAGCGAACCTGGAGTAGATCGGGCGGCGACGACGAGCGGAAGGCGGGCGCTGCTGAAGAGAGGAAATCATCGTCGTCGCTATTGTCGTCCACCGATGTCGGCGCCGCCGTCCTGGAAGCCGGCCCCGTCCTTGGCCAGAACCCCTCTCTTTGCCCCTGTCGCTGTGGCCCCCCATGGCCCCATCGTTGCGCCTCCCGGCCCTTAGATCTGGGCGTAGGCCCATGGCCGGCGCCAGAGTTGAAGGACCTCGAGGCGGTGGCGGGCTCCGAGATGCGGACAACGGGGCGACAGCGGCAGCTCTGGGACACATCCATGAAGCTCCGTTAGATCTGGTGAGGAAGAAGCTAGAGGAGGGAGGATGAGGTTCCAGGGAGGAGGAAACGGAGGAGGGAGGTGGAGGCGCAGCCGTGCTAGGAGGGAGGAGCGCCATAGCCTGCTACACAAGGAGAAGAGGACGAGACGCCATAGCTAGCAGGTGGAGGGGGCGACGTTGCCTAGCATCGGGCGTGGCCAGCAATGCGGGAGGAAAGGGTGGGGATCGGTTGATTTTTTCTGTTAACGTGGGGCCCATGTATGGAGTCATCCCCGGTTCCATACATTGTGCTAGTATTAACAGATGACGTCTAATCACCTGTGGGGCCCAGCTAAGACCCAGGGCCGGTTCAACACACTGTGGACGCTCTAATAAGCTTACAATTTCTGTAGCGTCGACACGAGTACCAATAATCTTCAGCCGCACCTCGCTCTCTTTTTGAATTTTCACCTGAGTAAACAAACAAGCAACTACCGATGAGGACACCAAAATGACTACATCAAGGAGCTTTGAACGGAACAGTTGTGACCATGATACCCAATACCCACACCTACTCTATTTTTGTTTCAAAATATCTCCATAATAATTATTAATGCAACCACACACTGATGTAACATGCAGATTTAGCAAATGGATAAGTATATATATATATGATAAAGCAATAATCCAAAGATCCTCAAGAGTAAACAATTCGCAAAGCATACGATGAAGCAATAACCAATGAATATCCATCAGAAATATAGTCTATGCTTACTGCAAACTTGATGAGCTTAAAAGTTATACTGCCTCCATTTTTAAAGATATGATGTTTTTAGTTCATTTTTTTAACTAATTAACTTGCCCTAAATGTCATATTGTATTTTAAAAAGGAAGAAGCTTCTGCAGTAGTTACACATGATGAGAAGACTCATACCTACTACTTATATATACAAAAGAGGCATACTGATCCATCAGAACTTGTGTAGCTTGGCACATCTCCCGACTGGAACTTCATATCGTCTAGAATCAACTGCATTGCGATTGAATAGCACAGAGGGGAAAAAAAACATTACTCAACAAAACAGTATTGACTGACATTAATAATTGAAGTTTAAACAAGATGTCTATGCTAGTATCCCGTGACAAAAAACAGCCACGTATATTTATCAAAGTGATGAAGGACTAAAGGAGTAAGTAGAGCATAATTCCTAGAATGGTCAGAAAGAATCCTGAAACTTCTTTAAGCATTTGACACTGACTATGAAGCAACTCCGAGCAAGGCAAAATCACTCACATGGTTGGACACAAAGATCTGCACCAGTCCAGCCTCCGCAAAGAAGCCCATCTGCAGAGTGAATTACACACAAAGTTTAAACACCAAACCAATCCTCACAATCACATCCTCCAACACCAAGATCATCACCACCTAACTAACCAGCACACCAATTCACATCCAATTCGAACAAAGCAAGCACAGCCCGAGCAGGGAGGCAAGTAGGGACCCACCTTGTTCACCATGGTGACGACAGCCTCGAGGATTTCGCCCTTGAAGGGTCTGAAGACAACGCACTGGTACTTGACGGGGAAGGTGACGTATCCCGTGCCTTCTCTGATAAGCCCCTTGCCGATGTCCTCCACACCCATGATCGCCACCACGAACCCGTGCCGCCCGCTGCAAGACAAGAGCGAGAGAAACCCGCATGCCATCTCAGCGCCGCCCAAGCCCTTCTCCTCGTAGCCCTAGCCAGGTTTAGGAGGGGGGATGGGAAACCCTACCTGCAGGTGCCCTCGACGTCCTTGATGAGCTTGGATACAAGCTTGTCACGGAGGTGTGGCCCGAAGTGCCGCGGGTGCAGCTGCATGTTCCGCTCCAGCACGATGTGGAAGAACATCTTGCTCCGCTCCAGTGGTGGACCTGGATAGATTTTTTTTATAGGGTATGTACGACCAAAATTTTCACATGTCATATGAAATAATCCATTTAGCAATTCAGTAAGAACCATCTATTAATTCCATTTAGCAATTCAGTAAGAGCATCTCCAAGAGCCTTTCTAAATCTCACTCTCTAAATCATCATTTGGAGAGTTATTTGCATAAAAGTCGCTTTCTATATCTTTTCATTCTCCAACAGTTCTTCTATATCTCATACGTACTCTAGAGAGTCATTCTTGTCTTCTATTTTTTGCTAGCGAAAAATCAGGAATAGAAGATGGTTATATTTGGATAACCATTTAGAGGGAAGCTGTTGGAGGATAATTTTTCACCAAAATCTCTATTCCTAGCATTTATGAAGGATATGGAGAGTCTCTTGGAGATGCTACAAGAACCATCTATTAATTCGGTAAAGTACCATAAAAATGGTCGCCAATTCAGCATACAAATACAAATTTCTACTGCAGACAGCTATAAAGTCACATCAATTGAACTAATTTGAGGGAAAATTGAACAACAACCAGCTAACTAAATTAGGTCGAAGGAAACAGGAAAGTTAGGGCTAAAGATTTGGAGAACTTGCAAGGAGGAAGAGAATGGAGGGGAACAAGTTGCTCAGTGCTCTCACCAGCTATGCTCGACACTTCGGCAGAGAGGGTCTCGCGGGCACGGCCCCCTAAGCCGACGGCGCCGGGGCGGACTGCGGCCTCTGAGGCCCCGTCGCACGGGCACGGCCGCAGGGGCCGCGGTTGCCGGGCGGCCGAAGCAGCCGCGCAGTGAGCAGGGGCCGACTGGGCGGCCGGTGGTGGTGGAGGACGGGGACGCCGGTCGCCGCCGCCAACGCCAGGAAAGGAGTCGCCGAGTCGGGCGACGCAGAATTCCGTGGGGGCGTCCGAATTTTTTACTTTTTGGCCCTTTTTTCGAAAGTTTCTCTCAAATAGACCCCTGGCGAAAAGAATTCCAGAAATGGACCCTTGGCTCGGCGCCAGAGTGAGTGGCGCCGAGCTCGGCGCCACGGTGACTGGCGGCGAGCTCCTGGCCACGGGCAAACGGCCTGCAAGGGGCTCGGCGCCAGAGCGGATGGCGCCGAGCTCGGCGCCGTAGATCTTGGCGTCGAGCTCGGCGCCACTCACTCTGGCGCCGAGCTACCTGCATTTAACCCCCGCCCAGCCTTCTTCCCTGAGCGTTCTTCCTCTTCTTTCTCCTCGGGTTTTTTTCTCGCAACTTCATCCTACCTCACGAATCGACATATTGGACCTTGAAAACCTTGATTTGATCCGTAGATCTTCGAGAGCAAGGTATACTCGCTCACCTCCTTGTTTTTCTTGTATAGATTCGGTACATATTAGTCGGATTTTTGAACCTAAGAATCGTCATCACTTAGGGTTTCATTGTATCCCTCAATATATGTATTATACAACCGTAGGTTCATTTCAAGGCGTGAAAAATGCTAGCAAACCAAGCCGCATGTAGTTATGTTATGGGTTTATTGTTGTGGATGAAATGAGAAACCCTAGGTTTAGGGTATAATGTTAACTGCTTTTGGTTCTTATAACGAAATTGATTGTATTGTAGTTATGGTTCTCATTGATATTTTGTTGTGATGTTTTTATTTATGTTTGCTAAATTACATCCTATTTGTTAGATGCAAGAAATGTTTCGGGAGGAGTTTTGGCGAAAACGGGGTCGTCCTCGCGAATTATACCCCGACGCGTCTAGCAAAGATGCCCCTGTTCCCCCTGACCTTCCTGTCCCTAACTGTGATTGTGGTTCTGACCTACTCCAACTTTTCCCTAAAGTACTTGTCCTCAAGCTGTCGAGCAGCCTCCTGCAACAGATCAAAGTTTTTCTTGACACTGTCCTTCCGTAGGAGATTCTCGGCAAGGTGTCGAGTACACCAACGATGGTGCAAAGGTGCATACCCCTCTAACTGCTCTCACACGGCATTAAGTATGCCCTGATGCCTATCAGATATGACGCCAACCTCCCTGCCAGGGCCAACCACATGTATCCGGACTAGCCTCAAGAACCATCCCCAACTGTCATTGTTCTCCTTCTCAACCAAAGCAAATGCTAAAGGAACCAACTTGTTGTTCGCGTCACAGGATATGGCTATAAGAAGTGTGCCCTGGTATTTGCCAATCAAGAATGTACCATCAATGGAGAAGACGGGACGACAATGCCTAAAGGCCTCGACACACTGAGGAAAGCACCAGAAGGCACGGAAAAATATCTGCCTCCCATCCTTCCATGCATTAGGTTTTGGGATGTACTCATAATGCATGCCTGGATTCACCACTTTGATTGCATTGAAAAGAACTGGCAGCTGCTCATACCCATCCTCCCAGTCCCTATATATCATGTTCCACGCTCGCTGCTTAGCCCTCCATGCTTTACCATAAGTTATTACATATCCTCCATACAACACCTCAACGGTCCTGATAATTGTTCTCACCTTCATGTTGGGTTCTCCCTGCAAAATTCCCATCAACCGCTTGGCAATTAGGGTAGATGTCAACTGCCGATGCCTCAGTGTCAGCTCATGGTCAGCACAATTATATGGCCCAACTACTTTTGTGATCTTCCATTTTCCGGTCACCTGTTGCTTCCTTGCACAAACCCTCCATGGGCAGCGTTCCTTGTCACACACAACTGTGTAACGGCGCTCCACATATGAATGCAATACCCTGTAAGGCCTCTTTCGTATCACTGCAAAAGCCTGCAACCACCTCTTCAAAGCAGGGAGGTCATTGAACACCCTCCCCTCCTCAATTACCATGTTAGGACCGGCCTCAGGAGCTTCTAGGAGCTCATCATCACGTCCTTCTGCAAACGCCAGATCAGAATGAGCAAGATCACTAAACTCACGAACTCTAGGATCACGGCGGTCGGGAAAGATACGTCTCATCATCTCAACATCACTCTCCGTCAGCTCTCCAACAGGACGATCATCATCAGAATCAAGAGCCCTAGCCATCTCATATGGCTCCGAATCATTCATAATTTCAACATTATTGGAGCCACGAAATCCATCTGAAAAGTGCACTTGCGCAGCAACATGGGGCACATCGATATTCTCAGGAATGTCTCCTACAACGTCATTACAGAAATGAGGAAAGAATGAAAAAAATACCATGATTCTGATGAGCTCCCAAAAACCATGCGGTTAAGACACTTACTCGGATGATTCTGTGTCAAAGGGATCTCATAAGGAGGATCTGCCACAAAAACATGAGTATGACAACCATCTCCAAATAACGCATTAGGGGCAGATTGAGCATCAGGAACCGTAGGCGCAATCTGCACATGCAGGTAAGGTTCCGGAACGGGAGGGTCGATGTGTGCCGGATGATCCATTGCTGGGGTAAACCCATGAGGGATTGGATCAACTAACACCCGACGAACAACCACGTCCAAACATTGCAGCTGGCTCTTCATAGCCGATCTCACATAATTGTCCCACTGATCCGCATAACCAATTGAGATCATTCGCCTGAAGATGTTTGGAGGACAACCTAGGTGCAGTACACCATCAACTGCAATGTCATCATCTCCAAAGCAATGCAGCTCCTCCCGAGCCCTTGCAACCATATCACTAAATGAAGGCCTACCATTGAATAGCACAGGCACGCTTTGCATGTCAAGAAACTCAACATATCCATAACGATCGCTTTCAACCGTGCCTCCATGATATATGGTCACTAGGTTGTCCATCTATTTAAAAAACGTAACGAAACACATGTCCTTCAGTCCAAATTATACGATAGATAGTACCTAACAAGTACTTTCTAACTACAAACTAAGTAATCATGATAATAACTACGTATATATTTATAGTGTACTCACTAAATAGCAAGATCATATGTAGGTAACTACAAATATAACTACATATCTAAGTAGCTATCTAACTATATCTATTTATCAATGTATCTATGTTTCTATCTATCTACATATATATATAACCATATCACTAACAAAGTCATCACAATATAACTAGTCAATAACATACACCAACTAAATAAGTACATTGCATATTCATATTTTATACCTTTCCGGGTCGACGGACGATGGGCGTAGGCCAAGGCGAATATCCGGGACTGCGGTGGCGCGGCCAACGACAGAGGTGGCGCGCGGCGGTCGTGGGGTGGCCGGCGCTCCACGCTGCGAGACCGGCTCGACAGCCGCGGGAGGCGGGGCGAGGCGAGGACAGCGGTGGACGTCGGCAAGGCGGGGCGAGGCCGAGGCCGGCGGTGGAGACAAAGGCTACGACGACGGTGGAGGGCGTGGCGCTGCGCTGCAGCACCAACGCAAACAGCGCGATGGGCACGGCGGCGCGGTGCGTGCTCCTTGCGAGGGAGCTGATGCACGGCGCGGGCTCGTGCCGCCGGAGCAAGCGGCTCGGACGGCCTTGCGCGTGCGGGCTCGGCGCAGGCGGCGCGGGCGGGCGCGGGCGCGGCGCTGGCAGGCGCGCGCACGGGCGCGGCGGCGCTCGCGCGGCGGCGTGCGGGCGGGCGGGGGCCGCGGCGTTGCGCGCGCATGTGCGGGGCGCGGGCTGACGTCGGTCGTCTGGCGGCGTGCGTGGGCGCGGCGGCGGCGGGCGGGGGCTGGCTAGGGGCAACTAGAATGAGGAGATGAAGGGCCGGATCCGGGGTAGTGGTAGATATTTAGGCCGAGCTCGGTGCCAGAGTGAGTGGCGCCGAGCTCGGCGCCATCCGCTCTGGCGCCGAGCCCCTTGCTGGCCCGTTTGCCCGTGGCCAGGAGCTCGGCGCCAGTCACCGTGGCGGCGAGCTCGGCGCCACTCACTCTGGCGCCGAGTGAATGGTCCATTTCTGGAATTCTTTCCGCCAGGGGTCTATTTGAGAGAAACTTTCGAAAAAAGGGCCAAAAAGTAAAAAATTCGGTGGGGGCGTCGAGTGGAAGGAGGGAAGCGTCGTCCTATTTCTTTTCATTTAGTATTCGGAGTGGTTTTTTTTTATTTAACTTTTTACCATTATAACGGAATGGTTACTACATATTTACCATTGAGAGAGAGCATTTGAGACATTCGTGTCATTTTCGCTGACGTGACACGTCAACTCGACCTGACAGCATAGACCGGACAAGAAAAATAACATTTTTGCCCTCATCTATTTCTTCTATCTCTGTTCCTTCCTCGCTCGAGCTCTGGCCATGGCCGACGATGGAGTCCATGGCGGCGGCTGACAGGACATAGGGGAAGTTGGGGGCGAGGCAGCCGAGGCCACGGCCTGCAGGTCCATGGCCGCGCCCGACGCCGGCGACGAACATGGCGGCACCTAGAGCACGCGCAGGAGCTCGAGGCCGATGTGGTGCCCACCGGGGACGAGGTCGACGAGCTCGAGGCGAGGCCTCTCGCCTCCTCCGCGGCGGCCTGGTTGCCCCACAGGCTCCTGAGGATGGTCTGGGAGGAGGAGTTCCCGACGGCGGCCTCGAACTGGTCCGTTGTGGCGATGACAACATTGGAGGCGAGCGCGGGGGACCTCCCTCGTGGACCATGCGGCGTGCACAGCCGTTGGGGCACGCAAAAAGCTCCCTAGCGGTGGCATCGAAGTCAGGTGCGGAGGCCGCGAGGAATGCCGCGACGGCGATGTGGGCGGCGGCGATGGGGGAGGCGGCGGCGGAGGGGAGGCGGGGAGCAAGACTAGGAGGTGGATGATTTTAAGAGAGGATGCGGAGACCGGATCGGCAGCGAGCTGGCAGAGGAGGACTGCGCGGCGGAGGCGCGGGGTCAGGTTGGAGGGAGAGGGGAGCGCGGCGAGGAGCGCTTCGGCGGCTGCGGCGGGGACGGAGGGGTCGCCCAGGACGTGGTCCAGGATGAGGGTCGCCTTCGTCGTCGGCCATGGCCAGAGCTCGAGCGAGGAAAGGATAGAGATAGAAGAAATAGATGAGGGGCAAAAATGTTATTTCCCGTGGCCGGTCTTGCTGTCAGGTCGAGTTGGCATGCCACATCAGCGAAAATGGCAAGAATGTATCAAATGCTCTCTCTCGATGGTAAATATGTAGGAGCAATTTTAAGAATGCTATCTAGAGATGTGACATCCGTTATAATGGTAACAAGTTAAATATCCCTCTTTTTTTTCATGTGGCTATACGATGCAAGGCTGAAGCTTAATGCATCATCGCTGGCAGCTAAACTTGCTGCTGCAATGAATGTCCAAAGACCTGTCTTTATTAAGTACTAGCAAAATTGATCGTGGGTTGCAACGAGAGCTGTATAAAAATTATTATAGTATTTATCGTCCCAAACTAAAAAAAATTAACATCAGAAAATGTATCATCAAAATATAATACAAAACATCAAATTATTATGTCCTGTGCTACAGAAAAAATAAACTCATTTTTTTCGCTAGCCATCCTTATCCACTGGTTTGTCTCACTTAATAACTCATCGTCCTATCTATTGTGTTCTACTCTTTGCCGGCAGATGTTCCGCTCTCTTGGTGTCTTTCAACCCCCGTTTGATACAACTCCGCATCACTGGTAGAGCAGCTTTTTATCCACCTTATACTAAAGGCACGGCTCCACCGGCGGCCAAAGCCCAAAAGCAAATCGCATGGCCACCTCCACCGCTCTGCGCGCCCACGCACGTGCAAGCCTCATTCGCGGCGTCGTTGTTCCGAGCTTTGACCTCAGCTCCTCCTACACCTCCTGTCGGCATCTCCTACCTCGCCCTGGACCACGCCGTGTCTCCCCGCCCCACGCCGCCGTCGCTCGGCCACGTTTTTGCGCCGCCGGCTCCCTGCTCCAAGCCACCATCGATTGGCTTTAGCTTCTCCCCGCGCGGCACTGCCGTCCTCGGTCGCGCCGATTTGCCTCTAGGGCAAATCGGATCTTGGCGCGTGGTGGACTTACGCATGCGAGAGGGCGAGAGGGAGCTGCGACGCGCGAAGAAGGAAGATGTGATTCTCTCCGTGACAGCAGCCATGGCAAAGGATGTTGCTGCTTTCTGGGTACTATTCTTCCTCACAGTTTGATTCTGGCCATCACCATTGCACATTTGAAATTTGTGGGACTCGTAAAAAACGGAAGCAGGAGCGACGGGTGTCGGATTTAGCATGTATTTTAAGGTTCGCAATATTAGGGTTTATTTAGGGATCCTTTATTTAGACCTAGGGCGCGTTATGGCTTCTGTTAAAACAGCTTCAGCCGTGGCTTCTTCTATGAAACAACTTTTAATCTTTTCTATGAATCAACTTCTTTTTAGCTCCAACTTGTTTGGTAAAAAAACAGCTTCTCCAAGTCCTTAAAAAGATTAGAATTTCCATAGTATTCCTCCATTTTTTTGTTTTTCCCTTTTATTTCTTTATTTATTTTCTTCCCTTGTCTCGTTCTCGTCCAGAACGGCACCCGCACGGACCGCTCTTCTCCTCCGGCCCGCAACCAAGCGCCGCCCTCCCCTCCCGACTCGCTGCATCTCAGCGGCGTGGCCGGCCTCCCCGCAACTCCTCCACCGCAGCGCCGCCTTTCTCTTCTTCCGGCCAGCCTCCAACCACCCGCCCCTCCCCTCACGGCGCGCCGCAACCTCCAGAGGGCCGGATGCCAGTCCGACCGTCGCTACTGTCTTCCTCCACGGCCGTGGTGCGCCCGACGTGCTCGCCCCTAACGCGACCCCGATGCGCGCTCTCGTGAACGACCGCATCGCCGAGGTTGTCAACGACCGTCGCTCCTGTGCGCATAGCACCACGCCCGCAGTCTGCATCCTATCCGCCGTGGTGCGCCGCCGCTCGGCCGTCGCCGCATTGGCAGCTTGGGAACGTGCGCGAGGCCTCCACGACCGTCGCGCGCCCAACGTGCTCGCCCCCGACGCAACCCTCCCGATGCAACCGTGAACGACCGCATCGCCGAGGTCGTCAATGCCTATCGGTGCCATCCGCCTCGCTGAATCTTAGCTGATAAATACTGCCTGAATTGTTGGCAGAGAAAAATATTATTTCAATCGAAAAAAAAATCGAATAAATCAGATATAAAGTAAGCTGAACGGGGTCATTGTTTTGATTTTATAAGGAGTTTTTTTTTTTACATGTATGGCTTTGGAAAAAAATGTCTCTTTCTTATATGGTTTTTTTCTTTTTGAACTTACATGTATGACCCTAAAACAAAATTTTGTTTCTTTTATGGCCTTCCGTCAGTTTTGAGTCCTTGACGGTGTTAAGTCAAGAATAAAATAACCATTTTATCCTTGGCAAAAAAAAAAATACAAAGTTTACATTAATATTACAGCAATAAAATGAGCTTATCAAATCTTGACAACCGTAAGTCATCACAATTTGTCTGATGTATATTTAAAATCATCACAATTTGTCTGATGTACATTTACAGTAATATTACAACAATAAAATGAGCTTATCAAATACATAGAACATTACACAAATGCATTGGTCTCACATAAATTTCAGTCTCACATAAATTGTTCACAAATTCAAACACATAAATTGTTCACAAATTCACCATAGTTTCAATCTCACATAAATAAGGTCACACAAAAGTGTAATTTCAAACATACATTGGTCTCACATACAACGAGCGAATTCAATATGCATATCACAAATCAAAGGCTGAGCCTTCTTTTACTTCGCGTGCTCATGGCGGGGCTGCTAGGAAGTCATGTCTTGCTTCTTGTACCCATCGATGGGCTGTCAAGTGGTACCCTTGGAATATCTACGCCTTTTTTTGGAAGGCCTAGCTTATGGGTTTCTGCTTCCTTTTACCTTGAGCAGGTCGATCTTCGTGTGAAGCAATAGAAAGTGCTTCGGGCTGATTTGACCCACTTCTTAACCTACAAATGTTATACATTGACAATGGTTTAGATGAGAGGAAAAAAATGGATGAATGAAAAAAAATTAGAATTAGAAAATATACAATTTTGAACGTCGAGAGTTGAAGTTAGTACGGTTTTCCTTTTTCTTACTTGAAACCTCCGGGCTCTGGCTGTCATGATAGTCAAATAATCTTAAGTAACAACAGAAACATTGCAAATAATTTATGACTTTACAAATATTGACAATCAGTAAAGCATTAGGCACAGCAATACTTTTTTGCTGAATTTAATGAAATATGAACATTTGGTTTGTAGAGAGTAACGTCTACGAAATCAGAATTATTTTTCGGATAACATGGTAGAAATAACTATAGCCATCATAGGCAGCAACCAATAAACAGATGGAAATAAGGAAATCAATAGATTCATATACGTCAATGTAAAACTTAAACTTAGTATAATACCAGCAATGGAATGAAGTACAGCACGAAACAAGCAACTTTGTCCAGGCTAAGATAACTTAGTATAATACCAGCAATGTGATGCAAACATGCAGCATAGCAGGCAGCAAACGAACAACCTGCTGAGACCATTCTGTGTTGTGTAAAGACTATCTCCAACAACAACACATAAAATAGAAGACATATTTAATATTTGGGTAGTGCTATAGTCAAAAGGTTCGATACCCATTCGACATCTTCTCTAACAATAAAATCCAAAAGAGAATCCATTTTGCAAATGGGTTTTCAGAAGAGAGGATACTCATATTTGGATTATACCTCTCAGGCAACCCAAAATGAGTCTCCCGTATAGGTACTCTATTGAAGGCTAATTTCAGGTCTCCTGCTACCTATTTTAGGTTTGGATACCCATATAAATCATCTAGTGGAGACGGTCTGACAAACTGCAGTGATGCCATGAAAGCAAGCCCTAGCCGACAGAACCAAGCACGGGTTGCAAACTAATTAGAGCCTTTTCTCTTTGATGGAGCTTGGCTGCAATTCTTTTTGCAAGTAAGGAGTAACTGGCCGAAAAGATGGCAATTTACTATGAACCAATTTAAGCATGACTCTCTAAGTAACGGAGAATAAACAGTAGCACCAAAAATCTAATTTATGTTTGTTAACATGGATGGTCAAGCACTCAAGCTAAACCTTTTAATACATAACAGGCGACATCTGCATCTGCTGGCATGGAACCCCTTAGTTTATCTACCTGTGTCTGCATGGAACCAGAAAGGCAAAGAAAAACATCATATGGAAATAGAAAATGGAGACTGACGTAGAGTAACGCACCATACGCTCCCAGTGCTGGCTCATGTTTTCTATTGCTATGCCGGGCTTGCCGCTGGAGTGGGGGCTCGCTGCGGACTAGCCGTGGGAGGGGCTGCCTGGTGGCTCGCCGGGCTTGCCGCTGGAGGGGCCGGCCGCTCCGGACAGGACGTGGGAGGGGCCGCGCGGGCTAGCCGGCGGCGGCCATCTTCCCTAGGCGAGCGAAGTCTTGGTTTTTTTTTTCAAAACCACTCGGCCCTGCCCGGGTGCGGCGGAACAGAACCAGAATACGAAGAAAGCATAAGGTCATTTCAGTCATTTTGCGTGTCAACTAGTGGGAAACCTAACCAAACACCCTAACAGAAATGACGGAAGGCCATAATTTCGTTTCGAGGCCATATAGGTAAGTTCGAAAAAACGGACCGTACAAGGAAGAGGCATTTTTCTAAGGCCATTGTCAGGTTCATAAACCCGGGGTCCTTCATGGACCAGCTTCCCAGCAAAGGCTCGGCCCAGCAGATGACGCGCAACTCCTGGGCCGACCCAAATACCTGAACGACAGGCCAGAAGGGCGATCCAATCTCCGACCGGAAGGCCTGGCCAAGGAGGAATAGCGCTCGCTTTCGACTCCGGCCCGTCTCTCTGATCGGAAGGCCTGGCCAAACACCGCCTCCACCTCCGACCCGCGTCTCCGACTGGGGATGCACCGAACCCCTGCTTACAGCTCTTCTCCGACTGGCACAGTCAAAACCGACCGGGGACGCCCGCTCGGTGAGGACCAGGAAACGGACGCAGCAAGTAAGGCAGGGCACTCAAGTTGATCGTGTTACCGAGGACCGTACATGCACACCTGCAGAACAGTAACCAACAGGGCATGTCAAAAGGGTGCCCTACAACCTTCCAGGCATGGCCGAACCCAAGCAGTGTTGTGGGCGTCGACATTTGCCCTACAGTGTTGTGGGCGCCATCAACTCCCATACCAGACAAACACGGTAAGGCTCCCCCCACATGTCTCTGACATCAACAGTGTTGTGGGCGCCGTCATTTACCATACATGGTGAATATGGTAAAACCTTCTCACATGCGTCTGACATCGACAGTGTTATGGGCGCCTACAATCATCTTGTACCTGACGGCGTGGGCAACAAGACTTAGTAGCATACGTACTATCTCTCTCTCTCATTTGTAAGGCCATCCCCTTTATCTATAAAAGGGGATGCGCTCTCTCCCAACAGGGGGAGCCATCAGTTCACTCACACACCACAATAGAACCACTAGGTTCAAACCTCGAGCACATACTCGAACACTTAGGACATAGTGGAGCTCCCGTCACTCTCGGCCCTTCAGACTAGAGTCCGACCAGACCTCTTGCACCCTCTTCTTTCTCCCTTTCGTTTGTAACCCCACAGCAAACTTCGAGCATCTGGGCTCAGAAATAAAGTCACCGACCGACTCAAATTGGACGTAGGGCACGTTGCCTGAACCAGTATAAACCATATGTCATTGAGTGCTAGGCCACATCCGATCATAACGTACGACAAAACTACAAATATTTACGTGTTGGTCACTTTCTGCACCGACAGTTGGCGCCGTTCGTGGGGAAGGCGTTGTACGTTCACACTTTTTGGTCATCGGATGGCCCACTTTTTCGCCATCTTCGCCATGGCAGGCTCAAACGATACAACTCGCTTCGGATCGCTAAAGTTTCCCGCACTCCCACCTGTTGGGATGTGGGTTTCACCCGTCTTCGAGCCGTCCCAAGCCTTCCTCTTTGGAAGCCTGGACTTTGTTGCCGACCGAATCGGCGTACTACACCTCCGCGAGGAGGCACTTGTTTTGGCGCCCATCGGAGGGACACCCTCCATCGGCTCCGGGACACACGACGACTTCAACGATGAGGCGCCTACGCTTCATTCCGAGCAAACGCTCTGCTCAAACCCCGCTGTGAGCAATGTATATACTGTTATTTACTCGCTATTTACTATCTTCCGCTGATTATCCGGAGGGACCCGCGTTGCTCGCACAGCAACCACCGTACAACCGGTTCCTCTATGGCTTCATGTCCCCCACAGACGCGTACGCTCGAGGGCTCCGACGGACGCTGGCGCCGCCCCCTCTCACATCCGAATTCATGGGAATGGCGAGCTATGCTCCCACCACTTTCCACGAACTCCTAGATGACGAGGTAGAGAGCGACGGCTCCAGCATCGGTGACATGGCACCTAGCCATCGTCCGTCCTAGGAGTGCGCTATGGCGGACGCTCTAGGACAGTCGCCGATGGTAGCGGAGTTCTTGCAGACTCACACCCCTCTAGACCCTCGTGCGGGGGGCCTCACGCTCACACAAGAGCACGCCGAGGAGCTATGACAACGGCGGTAGAACCAGCCGCCACCTATGCCGGCGCGCTTGGTGCAGCACGTTGCGCCCCATGCGCGTTACCCGGTGAGCGACGCCCGGGGTCACGCCCGCCAAGTCCAGCATGACATCATGGACGAGGGGAATGACCCTTCACAGTTCACTCGGGCTAGCTAGAACATCGCTGCTGCGACAATGCTTTTGCGCGGTGTTCCTGAGCCCGTCGACCCCCAGGAGCGGGCGGTCCACCGGAACCTCCGAGCGCTGGTGGAAGCCGCCACCATTCAACAGGCGGAAAGCTCCGCATCACGACTCTGACTCGCGGCCTCTCTCCCTACCAGGGGAGTAGGGACGCACCAGATAGATCGCTCCATCCGCTCACCGCTACAGCCGCCCAGCGCGTCATAGGAGGCCGTAGTTGCACCGTGGTCCGACCCGGCGCCTGCTCCACGCCGACCGCCGGTACGCGAATGGCTCGGTCTAAACCAAGATGCTCGTAGCATCATCAGCAACCGACATTAGGCCTAACATGATGATGAAGTCCATTGGGTGGTGGTGAGGGCAGGCGACACGGGCCCCGGCCGGACCATCGAGGGGAGCGGGGAAATACGCACCAGGCATGGTCACTGGCTAGACGACCGGGCCTTTGGCCAACGTATCCAGAGAGCGTCATTCCCATAATGCTTTTGAGCATCCACCAACATCACCAAGTACACCGGGGAGACGAACCCTGGTATACGGCTCGAAGATTTCTGGCTCGCCTACCGAGCTGGAGGGGTGGATGATGACCATTTCATCATTCAATATCTCCCCATCTGCATGGGGGAATAGTTCGGGCATGGCTTGAATTCCTCCTGCATGACAGCATCCGCGACTGGACGGACCTTAAGAGGATCTTTGTCAGAAATTTCCAGGGGACGTATGTCCGCCCTGATAACTCTTGGGACCTCAAGAGCTACCAGTAGGAGCCCAGCGAGTCCCTGTGGGATTACATCCACAGGTTCTCCCAGCGATGCAACTCCCTCCCTGATGTCATCGACACAGACATCATCAGCGCATTCCTCTCCGGGACAACCTGCGAGTCCCAGATCCACAAGCTTGGCTGCATGAAGCCCCGTACCACCCGCGACCTGCTCGACGTCGCCATGAACCACGCCTCTAGCGAGGAGACGGTCAAAGCGGTCTTCAACGAAGGCCGGGACAAAGGCAAGGCCAAGCACGAGGGCCCCTCCATGTAGAGGGACAAGAACAAAAAGGATCGGCGCCGACCGGCCAACACCGCGTTGGTCGGCGTAGCTGATCGCGCGGGCAAGCAGCCCCAACAGGGTCTGCCTGACCACTTCAACAAGCTCATGAATAGCCCATGCACCAACCACGCCTACCCCATCAAACACTCTATAAGGACTGCTAGCTCCTCAAACGTTTCCTATGATAGGCCAGTGGACCGAAAGGAGACGGCAAAGAGGAGACAGCCAAGAAAGGAGGCTGACGGGCAAGGATGGGGACAACTTCCCCGACCTCGAGGAATGTATCATGATCTTTGGGGGATCCGACGCCATCTGCTCCAAGCGCCAGCACAAGGTACGCTATAGAGAGGTGTGCGCCGTCGAGACGGCCGTCCCCTCCTTCCTTAGCTGGTCAGAATCTCCGATCACCTTTGATAAGAGGGACCATCCCTCCCATGTCGCTAGACCAGGACGCTACCCGCTCATCGTCGGCCCCATCGTCCGTAAGAAGCGCCTCCAAGGTGCTGATGGACAGAGGCAGTGGCCTCAACATCCTCTACGTCGACACCCTCGACGCCATGCGCATCCCCCGGCTGGAACTCCGCCAAGCGGGCTCTCCCTTCCATGGCATGATCTCAGGAGCTCAGGTGTACCCGCAATACAACCACATCGAACATCACAATCAACATAACATGTTCTGCATAGTCCAAATAGTACACAATGTCCATACAGTCCCAAATAGTTATAGGAAAGTTACTACATACTTTCCAATTCTCCACACATGCAAAATAAGCAAAGTCCATGCAACCCAAATAGTCTGTGACATCGCATAGACAGTTGTTACCATAGTGTTAACCTACAAGTCGTCGTCACTGTCTCCTAGTCTTACCCTTGCCCTTGTGGCCAAGGGCGTCGGTGCCTGGAGTGTACGTGCAAGGCGGACGACGTCTTCTCGTTCCTGCAACCGGCGTAGGTCGAGTCGAAGGAGCGTCTTGGAGCTGGGACTCGCCAAGCTCATCATGACCACGCTCCTTGGCCTCCTCGTCGCCTTCCACGTCGTCCTCGTCTCCGTCTCCTTGGAAAGTGTCCACAGTCGCAGCACTAGTACCTCCATGAGAAGAAGAGCCGAGGCCGACAGGTGTGTCCATCGCAGCGCTAGTACCACAACCACAACGAGCTGCTGCACGACGCAGCCTACGTGCTAGCCTCTGTCATGCAAAGATGCAAAGATATTAAGTAGTAAACCACTAGCTCCAACAACTTAAGCATAAAACAACAAGAGGGCTAGTGTCGACTTACTCCAAGAAAGCTGTTTAGTGTGTGCTCGTCCACGTCTGTCCTTGGGAACCGTTCGATCTCAATCACAGATTGCTTCAGCGCATTGCCCTGGGAAAAAAACAAATATTAATGCGCATAAAATTTAAAATTAGAATGTTACTGAAATTTTGATATTGAAATTACTAGTTGAAAATGCAAACTTAGAAGAAAGGAAAAAGCGAAATGCTAAGATAAATGATATAGTCATCACCAATCTAATTCAAATAATGTAAATCAGGATTAGCACTGCACGAAGTATAGCTGAAAGAACTATATATAATGTAAATGCTAAGATAAATGATAGTCATCACCAAACTAATTCAAATAATGCTCACTGCCATCCCAAAACACTACTAAATGTATAGTCGAACTTCTGAACTATATATATGTGGAGAGTTAAGCATCCTACAACCCCACCGTCATTGCCAGATGTACAGCAAGTGTTTCCGCTGAGACATTCTCACATAGCTTGAGTTCACATATAACCTTGAGACGGTCCAGTGCTAATCGGAGTACTCAGATCTTAAAAAACAGAGGTAGTTCAAATAATAACACTCGGCCACTCGGGCACAGGGCACAACAGGAGGGAGAGAGGCTAGCTGACAGCCACGAGCACCCACAGCAAGGTCCTGCTCGTTCACACTAACAGAGAACAAAAATGTGCATGACAGCAGCTAGCATTGAAATCACAGCAGCAGCTCAGATTGTTTTTTTATATATATTTGGCTTGGCTGTGTCGATTAGGTGGAACATGTTAGAGCTGAAAGAAACTGAAAATATGAGTGGTTTGGCTTGGCATACTACTAAACAGCACTGTATCATTGTGCTAAACTGAAAATTTATGCATAGATCCAATAGCCAATGATAGAAGAGACATGGTTCTTTTGATCTCATAATCAGATCTGATTCATAAAAAGATAAAGAAATATGAGTGGTGTTTTTCTTTTGATCTCATAATCAGATATAATTTTTTGGAAAGATTGCTGCAGGGACGGGGATAGCTCAGGCAACCCTAACAGTGCAGAGCAAGCAGTGGAGGTGTACATAAATTGAACACTTGATCAAAATTAGCTAACTATCAGGTAAATCATGTGTGCATGCTAATCCAGCTTGCATTAAGTGACATTTTATAAATTTGTTTGCAGATAAGTAGCCCGAACATAATATGTAGCAGGTAGAGGACATTACCACTCGGTCCAGGATCGGCGCAGGCTCCACCTGTGTCCCGGCCCTCGTCGCAAGGTCGTAAGACGTTTGTTCGTCGTCGGAGGACTCAATATCGGCATAGTCTGTTTGGGTCCATTGCACCTTCAGTTTGGTCCTTGTTGCCCGGTTGTACCAAGATAGGTACGCTCTGAAGTTCTCATTCGCGTGGGGCCGGTCATTCTCATACAAGTTCTCATGAAAGTGATCCCAGTGGTCGATGTAGTCACGGTGCAAGGTCTCAAAGTCCGTCTCCTTCTTTTGTTTCCGACGATCGATCCTGTAGGGTGCCATAAATGAAATTCAAGTTAGTGGAGATGTAACTCAAATACCTTTATTTATGTTGCAAATATACGCTACATCATTCCAGATTATATATATATTTATTTATTTCATAGGTTATCGATATTAACTACACTGAAGGATCTGGTGATAGAAAGTGGAGTAGTACAAATTTTCCATGGACTAAGGAACTTGAGGTAATTTTCTTCAGTACCATTTTTTAATTATTTACACCATCACTGATTTAACTTGGACTGGTCTGAACAGCAAGAGATAATGAGAGATTGACTACATTTGTGAAAATGGCGGGTGCATCTGGAGAACAGGGATTTGGCGTTAATCATGATTCATAAAAACAAAAGCATTAGACTCCTGCAGTTACTTTAAATGTTAAGTTTAGTGTTGAAATCCAAAATACTTTTCACATACTGCAGTCTTGAAATCTCTCACCCATCTAATCCAGATATAAGGTTATAAACTAGTTATCCAGTGCTTTGGATGATTCACCATATTGCAAGAGCAGTTTTTCAGCATGGTACTCCGTTATCTTCTCAAACATCAGACATCCAAGGTGCTTGCATAATCAAATGTGCTTGTTGTTTCCAGTTTTTATGAGCTGCTACCTTGGAAAGTGGACAAAGACATGAGAACCCTTCCCCCCAACCCCCTCGCCCCTCTTTTCTCCCTAAAAGGTGGATGCAGCACAATCTAAATCGGGGAGGTATCAGTTAATGTTGTTCAAGACCTTATGCAGTGTTGGACAGCTTTATATATACCTTCATGGCTTCATTGCAAAAGAAAGGCAATTTCTTCATATAAGGTACATATATCTATTGGATTTGCAGGTCGTCTTCTTATTCTCCAGTTTATCAATCTGTGGATGCACTAACTAATATACTATTTTCTTCAGGAACAACTGGTATGTCCTAGAACCCTCTTCCTTTTTTTTCTTGTGAAGGGGAGCCAAAAGCAATACCGTGGACACAACTTTCTCCCATAAGATGTGCATCTGATACCTGGGCGCATTTGGATGTTCGTCCATGTGACATAGGTTGCTGGCCGACTAATCTGGGCTGGGTTATGGGACCAATAATCATATACTCATGCTTTCTAAATGGGGCAACTTTGGCTTTATATCATGGATCTCCACTTGGACGCGATTTCTGCAAATTTGTACAGGTGTGTTTGGCATAACGTGCACCATCATCTGCTTTTCAGCTGACAAAAGGATCCACCCTTGCCACTTGCATATATTGTAGTTCTGTAAGTTTTGAGCTTCAGTATGTTATGTTCCATTAGTCACCTTGCACGTAGCATGGACACATCTTACTTCACATTTGTTTGTTGATAGCTCTAGCATACCTCTACTGAATAACCACCCAATCTCAAACCTTGACGCACTATTATAATCTCTAAAGAAAACACTTGACATGCTTGAAAAATCATTTTTCTTCAGTGTTTTACTTCATATTTTGGTGCTAGTGATCGGCTTCTCAATGCTGATCATGACAAGGTTCACGTGTATAATTGTTTGCTGTACAAAATTGGAGTACTGAATGCAGTGACACTCTATTAGAAGGTATAAGTTATAAAACAAACGGGTGAATAATCTTTACTTTCCAATTGTGTTATAGCAACTCAGACGACATGGAGATATAATCCAGAGGACAGTAGGTGGGTACTATATTGTACAGGGAAGGGCGGATGACACAATGAACCTTGGAGGAATTAAGGTTGAATGCCCCTCTTTTCAAAGTGTTTAATCATTTGCTATCATCCTTGTGTTACATGAAGGAAACCATAACTACAGTTGCAGCCAACTACATTTGGTGCAAAAGACAATGCTATTCGACAAGGAAGTGGCAGAGGGTAAATGAGGGTGCTGCGTACTTGCATCTCTCGCACGATGCTGCAGATGGCAATTTTCCAAGATGCATCTGATTGGCCGAGCTAAATGGAGCAAATAAAAACAGTGCTTGAGCTTATTAGGGTACCTCACAGATTCCTTTGTTCTTTGTATTCTGTTTTCAGACAAGGCTTATTCTGTTTTATTTTTCACTTAGCTGGCGTTACATCTTATTCTGTTTGCAGATTAAGCCCAATGCTAATCATGGCATGGACGTCATACTTGTCCAATGAGACTGTATATTTAAATTGATGCTTTTAAGGTACTATTTTAGCATTCTTATATGCTGTCATTAGGCTGAACTATAGGGTACAGGGTATGCTAACTGTCATGAGCACTGTGTATGCTAACTTGCTAAACCGGCAATTTAGCTTATTGGGTAACATTGAACTGGCTGAACTAAATGACAGAGTTGTATAATCCTTCTCTTGACAACTAGTGACAACTAGTTCCAGTAGACTTGGATGTGTTCATTTCTAGACTACCTTTAAAACATATGCATGCTGGACTGTGCACACAGTTTATTCATATCTAAACTGACATGCTCCTATAGTCCTATTTCATACCACTTTCAGTCAGTGTGTTCCTCTTTTGTGCCTATCAATCCTCTAATTTGATCAAACAAGTTAACCAAGTAACCAAGTAACATCGCAATCAGTATGAGTAATAGCAGTTTAGTTTCAGTGGCAATTTTAAGTTCTATTGTAGCAGATTGAATTCTTGATTACTTAATAAAGTTCAAAGACGCTTACTTGTGCAAGTCTATTGACGTTGAGAACGATTCCACGGGCCACTCTTGCCTCAACCCAAACTAGCGTGCAACCCGGTGTGGTAGGTGGAACTCAACCGCATAGAAACAGATCAACGGACACCTCATCAGGTATAGGTCTTCGTCCATCTTGCACATGATGCTGAACCCAATGTGGTCGTACTATTCATCCTCGTACGGCTCCCAAGTCACCTGCATTGGATTCTACAGTCAGGTAGTGCTTACATTTGGAAAACAAATTAGTATGTGAAATGCAGCTAACTCACCAGCCCTGGCGTGAGTGCGTCGAGCTCGTTCGCGAACTCGATGTATGCGCGTTTACTCCGGGCGAAGGGACCCTTAACCTGGTCCTAAAGGTAGGTGTATGTCGGCCGACGTCGAAGGCCGTGCACCTTGAACCAGGGACGAGGTGCACCAACTTGGGGACGACCGACCGGTAAACGAGACCACATCCAAAGCTGAAGCAGGTAAACACATCCTCCTAATGAAGAGTTCGCCGAAATCCGGCGGCAAGCCTCGCAAAGCTGCCGGTACAAGTACCCCAGCACTGCGGAACCCCAGCTGTAGCCCCCCGCCGTGTCCCAGTCAGTAAGACAAGGCAGGTACATCCATGACGCGGTGTCTCCCGTCGCGTCGGGGAACATGACAACCAAAAAGATGCATGATCCATGCCCTGCAGTAGTAGGTAACTGTCTGCTCGTCTGCATGATCAGGACACTGACCAAAGTTCTGCCTCAGCCAACTAATGAGTACTCCAGAGGAACGGGCACCAGGTGTCTCTGGAGGAAGCTCTCTTCTAAGGAAGGCCTCCACTCTACCTCTCCAACCAGCAGCAGCGCAGGGGCCGATAACTGGGCGACCACTTATACGGACACCCAGGAACTTCTGCGTGTCCTGAAGAGTAACGGTCATCTCTCTGTAAGGTAGGTGGAAGCTGTGCGTCTTCGGCCTCCATCTACAAAACAAGAAAGAAGTACTAAGGTTATATGCACATCGGGAACCAGAAAAATAAATGGAAGTGAATCTGTTCATAGTTTTGGTACCTGTCAACTAGAGCTGAGATCGCCACGGGGTTGAAGGCAGGCAACCCACGGCGAACCTGGAACGATACAACGTCAAGGCCAGCCCTCTCAAGGAGAGGAGTGTACCTGCCGTCGTACCGCATGTCCTTGAACTTATCGTGGGAACGAGGACGAAGAGGGTTCAGTTCCTACAAAGAATAGAAATTATTATATTAATTCGTGAACACAAGTACATGTGCAGAGGAAAAATAACATGCAGAAGTAAAGTCGTTACCTCCCCCTCCGCGGTGAGTCATCCTCGGTGGTTCTCCTCGTAGTACGGCTCCAGCAGGTGGAACGGCTCCATCCTACAAAATATTAAGACAAAGTACAGATAAGTTTTAAATGTACAAATAAATAACTTTTTGGTACTAGTGAACATGCATGTGAAACATTAGTTATTTACACCTGACTAAGCTACCAATGACATGTACGTGAATTATGCCCAAGTCTACCACATTTGCCACATTGGTTCTGCTCGGGGTCAGTAAGAAAGGGGGTTGCTCTCCCTCGCCTCGTTCTACCGGAAACCTGGTCCATGATCATCTTGTGCCCCGTCCTCTTTCGGGTTCCACGTTTGTCCCAACGGGTACCTGGATCCGCAATGTATTTCGGCCCAGTGTAAGCTGGCCACTGACCCTCGTCCAGGAAAGGCTCGAAACGGGGAGACCAAGTCTGTACAAGGCTGTCAACACTGAACTCCGACGGTATCTAGGTCTCGTAGGCAAAGTTGCGATGCTGAGATGCTGCAACATAATGAGAGCAAGGGAAGTGGTACCGCCTGGTCTTCCCACATCGGCATGATAAATTACTAAGTACCACAATATAACTCCTTGATGGCCGGACCTCACCATCAGACGTTGTACCACCCCTTTCTGTGACCTGGTACTTGTCGGTGCTGTGGTCAAAGCAATCGACGTCATGTGTGAAAGCCCTTTCCTTTGCCTTGTCGAGATGCTTATTAGGTTTAGGTGCCCATTTCTGATTATTACTCTGTAGTGCCATTGCTTGAGCGTGTCTATCATTAAACCATGCAACAAGCCTATAAAAGGTGAATGATACAATGGCATTGACGGGCATGGCACGTATACCCTTTAGTACACTATTAAATGACTCCGCCATATTGCTAGTCTGAAACTCGTACCTCCATCCACCATCGTCGTAGGCTCTTGTCCATTTCTCAGGTTCTCTCATCAATCCTGTCAGCCACTGCCTACCTTCTGCGTTTGTTGCCGTTTTTAGCTGCTCCAACTTCTGCTCGAAGAACAGCACCTCAAGCATGCGAGCAACCTCCTCGAATAGAGGAAAGTTGTCCTTCGTACCATCCTTCCGAAGTAAATTCTCGGCAAGGTGTCGAGTGCACCAACGGTGGTGCAAAGGTGCATACCCCGAAATTTGCTCCTGTACGGCACTAAGTATGCCTTGGTGTCTATCAGATATGACACCTACCTCCCTATGAGGGCCAACCACATGGATCCTAACAAGCCGCAAGAACCATCCCCAGCTATCTTTGTTCTCCCTCTCCACCAAAGCGAAAGCCAAAGGAACCAATGCGTTGTCTGCGTCACAGGAAATGGCTACCAAAAGTGTGTCCATGTACTTGCCAAGCAGGAAAGTACCATCAATGGATAACACTGGACGACAATGCCTGAAGGCCTCGACGCACTGGGGAAAGCACCAGAATGCACGAAAGAATATTTGCCTCCCATCCTTCCATTCATTCGGCTTCGGGATATACTCGTAATGCATGCCTGGATTTGCTGCTTTCATTGCATTGAACAATGAAGGCAACTGCTCGTACCCCTCCTCCCAGTCCCCGTATATCATCTTCCAGGCCCGTTGCTTTGCCCTCTATGCTTTCCCATACTTTATGTCATACTTAAATATATCCTTACTCATCTCCATAATTGTCCTGACCTTCAAGTTGGGCTGACCCTTCAAAGTTGTGTATAACTTTCTAGCAATGAGGGTAGAGGTCAACTGTCTATGCTTCTGTTTTAGATCTGTCTGGGCGCAAGTGTGTGGACCTACAATTTTGGTGATCTTGAATTTCCCTGTGGCCTTCTGTTTGCGAGCACAGACCCTCCAATTGCAATCTGCCATCTCGCACACCACCGTGTAACGGCGCTCCACATGGGAGTGCCTCACCTTGAATGATCTCTTACGTCTCACAGAATATTCCTATAGCCACCTGAAAGTGCATCTAGCCCTTTAGTGGGTTTTAGATGATTGAATGACAACATGATTAAAGGTCTAACCCATTTGCTAAGTGTGAACAGGTAATAGGTTATCTCACAGATACTTAATGAAAAGCCAAAATGA
This sequence comes from Miscanthus floridulus, assembly GCF_019320115.1. NCBI lineage: Eukaryota > Viridiplantae > Streptophyta > Magnoliopsida > Poales > Poaceae > Miscanthus > Miscanthus floridulus. The sequence continues at coordinate 141,713,853 of NC_089580.1, forward strand.
TGTGTTGCTGTATAAACAATCTAGTTCAAGCACAAGACAACAATGCAAATGAAACTCATACAAAGGCTTATCTATTGTGGGATTCCATGTACTATGTGAAAGCAAGCTCGTTAGGATTAATTAATGAGACATGAAGGATTGCATATGGAATGGTCTCTTAAGTGAAGCTTGCTAAATTGAAATGAAAAAGATGACAATACATGAATGGATGATTCAACACAAGATGTGACTTGATGGCTTGAGATGGTGAAGATAGCAAGGAAAGGCTTCGAGGTACTAAGCAAGGGTGAAGGGCAAGCGACGGCTTGGCGGCCGAAGAACCTAGCTAGGGTGAAGAAGGAAGTACTTGCATTTAGTTGAGGTACTAATCAAGCTATGATGGCCATGTTTATGTGGAGGATCAAATCACTATTGGAATGTTTGATGGAAGTGACTTGATACATTTTGGAGTTATTCATATTTGATGAATGGAATCAAGTCACGTGCTCAAGATGGCTATGCTCAAGTAACAAGATCAATATTGACATGTTGGCACCCTCACTTGATGAAGATTGAAAGACACGGCATCAATTTTAAAGAAGATCAACTCAAAAGGTTTAATTTCATATTTCTTTTGATCTTGAGTTAATAGGTATGCCGTACTATTAAGAGGGATGCAAGTTTCGGTGGTCTGAGGAAGATAGAGTGCTCAAGCATAATAATTAAATTCAAAGTGAGACACTCTAGCACTTCACGAGCACATAGAATAATTTTTCTGTGACTGTCGGTGTCGGAAGTCCCGACGTAAGCCGGAACTCCCGACAGTCGGAAGTCTTGACTCTTGCCGGAAGTGCTGGCTCCCAGTCACAGCCTGCGCGGTGACTGTGGACGTCGGAAGTCCCGACGTGAGTCGGAACTCCCGACAGTCGGAAGTCCCGACCCAAGCCGGGAGTCCCGGCATCGATGGTTCTACTGACCTGCTGTCTGTGCCCGTCGGAAGTCCCGACGATCGTCGGAAGTCCCGACGATTGTCGGAAGTCCCGACCGTCGGAAGTCCCGACGTTTGTCGGGAGTTCCGACACTGACTTGACCCAGGCCGGGAGTCTCGGCATCAGTGGTGCTGACTGTTTGTTCAACTGTGCACGTCGGAAGTCCCGACGAACGTCGGAAGTTCCGACCGTCGGAAGTCCCGACGTTTGCCGGGAGTTCCGACACTGACTTGCACCCGTGGACTTTTGACCTCGTGTGAACAGTGTTTTCTTCATACGTCGGAAGTCCCGTGATCTGCGTCGGAACTCCCGACGTAGATCTGAACGGTTAGATTTTCACTTGGGGTATAAATACCCGTCTCCTCCATTCTAACCGTTGCCCACTCATTTCATTGCGACAAACACTCGGCCAAAACAGCCCCCAAGCATTCTAGGCTCCCCTCTCTTCACTCCTTTACTTCCAACTTTGATTCCCAAAGGGTTTGAGTGATTGGAGAGTGGATTGAGTGAGAAAAACACTTTGAGCAAGCTTGAGCACTTGATTTCTTCGTCAAGCCGGTTTGATTTGCATTTGTTACTCTTGGGGATTTTTCCCTAGCCGGCTTGGCGTCGCCCAAGAGCTTCCATCTTGTGGAAGAGCCTTGGGAAGTTTGTATTACCCTTGTTTTCTAGTGAAGAAACTCAAGTGACCTTTGTGGTATCCTTGAGTGAGGCAAGGAGGTGGAAGAGACTCCGACCTAAGTGGTCACCTCAACAACGAGGACGTAGGAGCTCCTTTGTGGGGCTGCCGAACCTCGGGATAAATTCATGTCTCCCGCGTGCTTGTTGTTGTTGAGATTTGCTCGAAATTACATGTATTTGGTTGTCTTCCTCTCTCTAGCTATTTCTTAGGGTTTGGGACTCGATCTACGGAGTGGTGGCTTATCAACGTCAAGAGAGTGACCCAACACCTTACCTTACCACTAGGAAGTGGGTTTGTAAGTTATCGGCATCACAAAGTTCATTTTAGCACTTGTAGTTCATTTCCCGTAGGGGTCGGAAGTGCTGACAGTTTGCGTTGGAAGTTCTGACCCAAACTGTTGGGACTTCTGACACGTCGGAAGTTCTGACCCATACGTCGGGACTTCTGACACGTCGGAAGTTCTGACCCCAACTGTCGGGACTTCCGACATTAACTGACTAGTGCATTTTGATTTAACTCTTTGGTTGCAGCTATTTGGCTCCCTAGGTTTATCTAGTATCTTTATATACTTTGTGGCTAACTTGTGAGGGGTGGTATTATTCTGATTTGGAGTTTCCATTTTGGAAACTCCTATTACTAATCGTTTCCGCTTTTAAAGGTGTTGATTTTTCAGAAACGCCTATTCACCCCTCCTCTAGGCGGCATCCTAGGTCCTTTCAATTGGTATCAGAGCGAGGTTCTCACCTAAAGCTTCACCGCCGTGAGAAAAGGATGTCGACGCCTATCGAGTTGGAGCCGGTGCTTCTCCAAAATGATGGTTCAAACTTTCTACCTTGGTCAATTCATGTACTCAATGCTTTTAGAGATATTAGTCCTCTTGTTGAGCATATTGTGTTTGCTAGCATACCTCTTCCTATAGTTGATTGGAGCAACTATAAGAATTTATCAAAAGAGGAAGAGATATGCGTGCAACTCAATGCTCAAGCTATTAATATCATTTTGAGTACATTGAGTGCAGAGGTTCAAGATGAGGCAATATTTAATGGACAACCACCTCCAGAGAGTGCTCATCTCATTTGGACCAAACTCGTTGAGTTATATGAAAAATCCAAATGTGATGATGCACTTGAGGCCGAGTCAATGGAAAATATGTCCATTATGTCTTTATGCAGCGAAGAAGCCTCACAAGACCTCAAGAGCGCCGAGCCGGAGCAAGAGGTGCAAGCCGAGGCGACTGGGCTGTCTGCAAGCACATACCGGACGTGTCCGGTATCCCTACCAGACATGTCTAGTATGGCCAAGGCAGCCGGACAGCAGGTAGTCTGTGATGATGAGGCTCAAGCCCGGTGGCGTCCAAGTGATGAGTCAACCTCAGTATCTCATGATACTCATCACTTGTGTCTCATGGCCAAAAAAAGCAAGAAGAAGGCTAGCAAGAAAGATCAAGCCAAGGAGATAACACGAGTAGATGATCAAGAAGAAAGTGATATTGAAATTGAAGATAGCTACACTCTTAATCATCTAAGCAACAAAGACAAGCTCATTCTCATGAAGCTAGTTGAGAAGAATGATGAGCTAGAGGAAGAGAATGAGAAACAAGAGCAATCACTTCAAAATCAAGAAAAGTTTCTCATCTCCAAATTGCAAGAGCTAAAGGCCATAAATGAGAGGTATGAAAAATTATCAATTGAGCATGCTTTAGTTACTAACTCCTCTTCTAGTGTTTCACAACTAGAGAAGGAAAACTTTGAGCTCAAGGCAAAATTAGATGAACTCTCAAGCAAATATAATGTGCTACAAGCAAACTATGTTCATCTCAAGTGCTCTCATGAAGAATTAGTAGAATCAAGCATCATGCTTGAGGTGGCTCATGAGGTGGTGATTACAACGGTAAAATCATCTCAACCTCCCACTCACACACTCACTTGTACACAATCTCAATTGAATATTTCTTGTGCTAATGAGTGTGCTTCTCAAGCAAGCCAATCTTCGATTGAGCAAAAATTTATAGAAAATATAGAGCTTAAGGAAGAAGTGGAAAGGCTAAGAAATGATGTGATTCGATTGAAGGGTAAGGAGAGAGCACAACCTTCTCAAGATAACCGTGTTAACATGGTGAAGAAGCTTGAGAAGGGTTCAAACCGTGCTTCCTCCAAAACCCAACAAAAGAATCACATCTCAAGCAAGGCCAACACAACCAAGAGCAAGAAACATGGAAAAAGGTTATGCTATGGTTGTGGATTAAATGGACATGAGTGGGTCATGTGTCCACACAAGAGTTGGGCCAACAAGTGTGAAGTGGCCGAACAAAAGGCCTCAAACAAGTTGGCCAACCAAAAGAAAAGTGATGGACAAAGCGCTTGTCTCATGAACAAGAAATTGGGGCATCCTACCAAGAAATGCCTAATGTACAAAGATGCAAGAAAGGAAGCCCAAGTTGCAACAAAAAGATGCTATGGATGCAATGAGATGGGCCACAAGGTTGATAGATGTCCATACAAGCAAAACAAGCATAGAGCAAACAAAGGTCGCATATGCTATGCTTGTGGAAGAAAGGGGCATCTAAGCTATGATTGCCCAAATGGTAACATCCCTAAGCCGAACACATTTGTTTATGATAATATGCTTAGGAAGACCACAAATGGAATTAGAACTAGCAAGGTGATGTGTTCACCACAAACTAGTACTAAGGCCATTTGGGTGCCTAAGCACTTGTTGACTAACCCAAAAGGACCCAACAAGAGTTGGGTACCAAAATGTGCTTAGGTTGATAATGTAGGTACTTGGTGGTGAGATGAAAGCTTCGGGGTGGTTGAGCAAGCAAATTGAAAATATTCACTCAATCTATCAATCAATTTTTATCATAATCTCATATATGGTTGACCCAAAGATAAATCAATGACCATATCATTTACTTCATCTCTACCATTGGTAACAAGTACCTAAAAACCTTATAGGATAGCCACTTTGTGTTTAGTGCTCAATGGCTCACAAATAAGTATATTTATGAAATAATTGGAAGTGGCTAATTAGTTTCATTTAATAATTATCATGTTTGCCATGTGATGCTTTTAATGGCTCTCTAGTAGAGCAATGCAATTGTTCAGATGCAGGCATACAAGAAGTACTAGAGCTAAAACGAAGAATCACAAGCAGCGCTTCAATTGTTTCTGTCCTGCACCTACCGGACGTGTCCGGTATGGCCAGCGTAGAAAGGAAAAGTGTTCATGTTCTTCACATGCCGGACGTGTCCGATATGTCTGCCGGACGTGTCTGGTATGGCAGGAACCAGAGCACTAATTGGGATGCAATTGAGGTTTGATCCATATGATTTCATATATCCTTAATTTGCTCAGAAGCTTGTGATCTACCAAACCTAAGTGGGTTGTGAGTATGTCTCAACGAAATTTAAATATGGCAAATTACTTTATGTTGGTCAAAATAGAAAATTGACTCCCAAATTCTTAAAAGAATAAAGTGCTTGTTGAAAGTCATTCAAATTACTTGTGGTACTTATTTAGGGGGAGCTCGGTTTCTATTTTGCACCATTGTGGACTAATAAATTTATCTAGCATTATTTGTAGTCCTTTGGATGAAAATTGATTTCATATATGGTATGATTATTTGACAAGTGAGGTCAACATGATGTTGTCATGCCATGTATTATCTTAGTGGTGATATTGTGGGCTCAAGGCAAAGGTATGTATTTACATACATGCATTGTAAGTGCATCTAAGGCCCTTTATATGCTAGTGTGTGCATTTGTGTGATATAGGATAGATGTTTTACAAAATTCCTAACTAGCATGTGTAGGTGGTGTGGTTTTTGAAAATCATGAGGTTTTTGGGTCTTTGTGACCTAGTCATGTCATATTGTGATTGTTGCTACCCTTGGTTGATTATTTGCCTAATCACATGTGACATGGTTCTCTCAAGTCTATAAATATCCCTATATCCCACTAAAATCTCTCTCAAATTTTGAAAATCATAAATTTGCCAAATATTCGAAAAAGGGAAAATCAATTCTTGGCTAATTCATGTCCCCTAAGTGAGAATCCTAAGCCTATTTCAATTGATGCAAATATTATGCCTAGGAAGGTTTGTTATGGTACCCTATTGGTTAGTATTGCAAAAATATTCCGCTATTCATACTAAGACTATGCCTAAGTATATTGCGTCTAACATGGGAGGACCCAAACTAGTTTGGGTACCATCGAAAAGTGGATGATCGTTTGTAGGTACCATGGCATTGGAGACTTGATTCAATGGAATTATTATTGTTCATCTTATGTTGAGTCAAGTATTGAAGCCTAGTGCAATTCTATCCCAATGTCAAGTCAAAATTGAGTGAAGTCCATATGCTATCAACATACAAGTGTCATATTCAAGTTGTGGGAATTTATTGATATATTTGAAGGCATGCAAATAAGTGGAGTTGAAGCTTGCAAAGATGATCATAAGCTATCAAGGTATATCTCTTGTTGATCAAAGTTTATTTGGGTGCATATGAGTTAATTGAATTGGATATATATGCATATGTTGCTTGCTATGAGATGTTTGAATGGATTAAATGCTTAAGTAATCAAGTTTGAAGTTGGTTTGATTGGATATGTTCATAAGATTTCTTCTAGTAAGTGGTTTGAATGGACATATGTCTTGTGAGAGTATTCAAACAAGTTGATTTCAAGTTTGGTTCAATTTGGAGAAAAATGGCTCAATTATTGAAATCTGTCCAATATTGAAAATCTGAGCTAGCAGTGATTATAGACATGTTTGAGTAATCAAATCTATTTGTATTGGCTTGAAATTTGGTCTGCATGCTCTACACTTATGGTATTAGTTGCTGTGCAAATTTCATGAGATTTGGATAAGTGATACTTCGGATTTGGAGTAGATCTTGTCAGCTATAGTGCAGCAGTTTTCAGCATGTACCTGTGTGGAAAAATACGAAATCTGGTAGCAATATAGAAGTCCAAAGAAGCTCAAATTTTTACAGATACTAGAAGACTTAGTGTGTCACATCTTCACCAAATTTCATGGCTTTTGGATATGTAATTTGGGAGATATGATTTATTCTTTGAAGAGTACAGAATCTGCCAGGAAAGTGACAATTATTGGATTGATCAAAAGTCACTTAGATTCAAAGGTCCTCAAATTAGAATCATATCTATAAGTGATTGAGGTACCTATGTTTTGGTTTTAGTTTGAGATAGAAGCATGATAAATGATGAGTATAAGACAATTTATTTGAAGAGTGTATCTAGTACACATTTGGTACTCAAGCTAGAGATCAAGACCAAGATCAAGATGAAGATGGAGTTTAAATTCTAGTGATAATTGGAGATCTTTTGATAGAAAGAAAAGGACTTAAAGAATGATTTAAAGTTATTCATCAAATTAAGTCCAACAATATGGATCAATCAAACAAAATCTTTCAAGTGGATCAAGTGATTTTCTTTCAAGTTATTTCAAGTGAGTATCAATGATGGTTCTTTGGAGAGAGGTCACTTCGCTCTAGGCTTGGATGGCTAAAATCTAAGTTGTAATCTAAAGGGACATTTGAGGTACTTGATTGAAGAAAATCAAGAGATTGGTCTAAAAAGCAAGCAACACCCAAAAGAGAACAAGTCATAAAATTTCAAGTGGTATCATGAAATTTCAAGTGGTATTACAAGTGGTGCATCTTTCAGTTCTCTCAAGCAAGCAATGGTCAAAGAAGAAGCAAGCCAACCACAACAAGAAAAGTGCACTTGATCATTAGTGATTCTCAATTCATATGGGTGAAGAATAGGAATTCAAAGAATTGGTATCTATTGGTCTTCACCAAGCTTATAATTGGACTTCATGGTGCTATTGGAGAAATAAATTGAAATCTATATGACTATCTTCCTCTCCAACATAGCAAAGGTATCATTGCATTGTGTATGATCATTTGTCATCCCTTACTAGTATGCGGTTAGTGCATATAGTACATGCTTATAGGATCATGCACTACAAATGAAAATTTTTAGATTCATAGACTACCACTATTGCCTGAATGATTATATGATCTAGTGGTTAGTGTATGAGTTTGTTCATGAGCTAGTAAACCCATGTACTTGATCTATTTTGAATTGCTAACAAGTGACAAGTACAACCTCTTTAAGATGACAAAAGGGGAGTGACAAGTAATATGACCCACGCCTTGACAAAAGGGGGAGTTTAATACAAAGGGGGAGAGATTGGTACAAAGTTTAAACCTTAAGCACCCTTTGTGCTTTGTGTGACCCTTTTTGGCGATAGATGACAAAGGGGGAGAGATATGATTAAAGCTTAAGGGGATATGTTTAAAGCTTCAGGAGTGCAACCTTGTGTCTAGCTATGAAAGGGGAGAGTAGCTATGACAAGGGGAGAGATATGACTTGAGAAATTTGTGTAATAAGTGCTATGTGTGACATACATGTGTTATATTTATTTTCATAAGGACTCTACATGCTAGAATGAAAATACTTGATGTGATGCCTTTATATTTATTCTTGTGTGATATATCTTGTCATATGCATCACGGTTTTACTTTGTCACACACACATGCACCCCACGGATGCAATGATTTAGGGGGAGTCTCCTATATGTTTTAGTATGTGCAATTGACATTTGAGGTCATTTTGTGAATTCTAATCATAAGCACATATTAAGGGGGAGCCTCTCATAAATCATTGAACCCAAAAGTTTAAATGTTTATATCATTTTGTAAGCTTTAATCAAGTTGTCATCAATCACCAAAAAGGGGGAGATTGAAAGTGCATCTAGCCCTTTAGTGGGTTTTAGATGATTGAATGACAACATAATTAAAGGTCTAACCCGTTTGCTAAGTGTGAACAGGTAATAGGTTATCTCACAGATACTTAATGAAAAGCCAAAATGATGTGTTGTTGTATAAACAATCTAGTTCAAGCACAAGACAACAATGCAAATGAAACTCATACAAAGGCTTATCTATTGTGGGATTTCATGTACTATGTGAAAGCAAGCTCGTTAGGATTAATTAATGAGACATGAAGGATTGCATATGGAATGGTCTCTTAAGTGAAGCTTGCTAAATTGAAATGAAAAAGATGACAATACATGAATGGATGATTCAACACAAGATGTGACTTGATGGCTTGAGATGGTGAAGATAGCAAGGAAAGGCTTCGAGGTACTAAGCAAGGGTGAAGGGCAAGCGACGGCTTGGCGGCCGAAGAACCTAGCTAGGGTGAAGAAGGAAGTACTTGCATTTAGTTGAGGTACTAATCAAGCTATGATGGCCATGTTTATGTGGAGGATCAAATCACTATTGGAATGTTTGATGGAAGTGACTTGATACATTTTGGAGTTATTTATATTTGATGAATGGAATCAAGTCACGTGCTCAAGATGGCTATGCTCAAGTAACAAGATCAATATTGACATGTTGGCACCCTCACTTGATGAAGATTGAAAGACACGGCATCAATTTTAAAGAAGATCAACTCAAAAGGTTTAATTTCGTATTTCTTTTGATCTTGAGTTAATAGGTATGCCGTACTATTAAGAGGGATGCAAGTTTCGGTGGTCTGAGGAAGATAGAGTGCTCAAGCATAATAATTAAATTCAAAGTGAGACACTCTAGCACTTCACGAGCACATAGAATAATTTTTCTGTGACTGTCGGTGTCGGAAGTCCCGACGTAAGCCGGAACTCCCGACAGTCGGAAGTCTTGACTCTTGCCGGAAGTGCTGGCTCCCAGTCACAGCCTGCGCGGTGACTGTGGACGTCGGAAGTCCCGACGTGAGTCGGAACTCCCGACAGTCGGAAGTCCCGACCCAAGCCGGGAGTCCCGGCATCGATGGTTCTACTGACCTGCTGTCTGTGCCCGTCGGAAGTCCCGACGATCGTCGGAAGTCCCGACCGTCGGAAGTCCCGACGTTTGTCGGGAGTTCCGACACTGACTTGACCCAGGCCGAGAGTCTCGACATCAGTGGTGCTGACTGTTTGTTCAACTGTGCACGTCGGAAGTCCCGACGAACGTCGGAAGTTCCGACCGTCGGAAGTCCCGACGTTTGCCGGGAGTTCCGACACTGACTTGCAGTGCTGACTGTTTGTTCAACTGTGCACGTCGGAAGTCCCGACGAACGTCGGAAGTTCCGACCGTCGGAAGTCCCGACGTTTGCCGGGAGTTCCGACACTGACTTGCACCCGTGGACTTTTGACCTCGTGTGAACAGTGTTTTCTTCATACGTCGGAAGTCCCGTGATCTGCGTCGGAACTCCCGACGTAGATCTGAACGGTTAGATTTTCACTTGGGGTATAAATACCCGTCTCCTCCATTCTAACCGTTGCCCACTCATTTCATTGCGACAAACACTCGGCCAAAACAGCCCCCAAGCATTCTAGGCTCCCCTCTCTTCACTCCTTTACTTCCAACTTTGATTCCCAAAGGGTTTGAGTGATTGGAGAGTGGATTGAGTGAGAAAAACACTTTGAGCAAGCTTGAGCACTTGATTTCTTCGTCAAGCCGGTTTGATTTGCATTTGTTACTCTTGGGGATTTTTCCCTAGCCGGCTAGGCGTTGCCCAAGAGCTTCCATCTTGTGGAAGAGCCTTGGGAAGTTTGTATTACCCTTGTTTTCTAGTGAAGAAACTCAAGTGACCTTTGTGGTATCCTTGAGTGAGGCAAGGAGGTGGAAGAGACTCCGACCTAAGTGGTCACCTCAACAACGAGGACGTAGGAGCTCCTTTGTGGGGCTGCCGAACCTCGGGATAAATTCATGTCTCCCGCGTGCTTGTTGTTGTTGAGATTTGCTCGAAATTACATGTATTTGGTTGTCTTCCTCTCTCTAGCTATTTCTTAGGGTTTGGGACTCGATCTACGGAGTGGTGGCTTATCAACGTCAAGAGAGTGACCCAACACCTTATCTTACCACTAGGAAGTGGGTTTGTAAGTTATCGGCATCACAAAGTTCATTTTAGCACTTGTAGTTCATTTCCCGTAGGGGTCGGAAGTGCTGACAGTTTGCGTTGGAAGTTCTGACCCAAACTGTTGGGACTTCTGACACGTCGGAAGTTCTGACCCATACGTCGGGACTTCTGACACGTCGGAAGTTCTGACCCCAACTGTCGGGACTTCCGACATTAACTGACTAGTGCATTTTGATTTAACTCTTTGGTTGCAGCTATTTGGCTCCCTAGGTTTATCTAGTATCTTTATATACTTTGTGGCTAACTTGTGAGGGGTGGTATTATTCTGATTTGGAGTTTCCATTTTGGAAACTCCTATTACTAATCGTTTCCGCTTTTAAAGGTGTTGATTTTTCAGAAACGCCTATTCACCCCCCCTCTAGGCGGCATCCTAGGTCCTTTCACCACCTTCTTAAGGTGGGCAAGTCCATGAACACCATGCCCAACTGAATTTCCACGCTGCCATCAGCCTCTGGAGCCTCTAGCAGTTCATCATCTCTTCCTTCTCCATAAGCATATTGAGAATGACTAAGGTCGCTGAATTCATGAACCAGTGGATCACGATCAGGACATAAACGTCTGATGAGCTCCATTTCTTGTTCGCTCAAAGCTGCAACTGGGCGGTCATCATCCGAATCAACGGCCCTTGCTGTGCCATAAGGCTCCTCATCATCCGCAATATCAACATCTACACTGTTAGAGGCCATAAACCCTGGGTCCACGTTGGTTGATGGAGGAACAGGAGCACAACTATCATTTTCAGGATTATCTCCTGCAATTAAAGCACAAATATGGATACCACTGAGATAAAGTAATGGAATGAACAAAGAATAAGGAGAGCCAAAGTGTTACTAAATCACTTACTAGGATGATTCTGGGTCAAAGGGATCTCCTGAGGGCCACCTACAATATCATCAGTTCCACATTCTGCACGGACACTAGGACATACACCAACCTCATTGGGGGCGGATTGAGCATCGGGCACCATAACTGCATCTTCCACATCCACCTCACGGTTGGGTAACAGAGGCTCATAGGGTGTCGGATTCTCTGGTGGTGGCGACAACCCATGAGGGGGTGAATGGACATTAGGGGGTGAATACCCATGAGGGGTGGGATCATTGGACAACTTCCGCACAACCAAATCCAAACATTGAAACTCATTCTTCATGACAGTTTTGACATATTTGTCCCATTGTGCCTCTGATGCAATTGGGACCAACCGCCTCAAAAATGTCCCTGACCTGCCATGGTGAAGTACCCCCTCAACTAAGATGGCATCTCATTTGAATTGCATTTAAGCTCATCATGGGCCCTACTAAACAACTCACAAAACAATGGCCGATCATCGAATATCACCGGCACCCTTTGCATTCTAACAAAACTGACATTACCAAACTCATCTTCCTCCACACTTCCTTCATGATATAGGGTGGCTACGTTGTCCATCTAGTTGGTATGCACATCAACCAAGTTATTACGGGTATATTATTATAAGATAACTAACCATAATATCTAACTACATTTGCTAACTAAATTACCTAACTATCGACCTAAACAAATAAGTATCTAACTGTCTAACTATCTCTATAACAAGATAAGAGATTTGGTAACTACACTTACTAACTAGCTAACTAAATCAATAGGTAACTAAGTCCCTAATTATATTCCTAAGTATATAATATAACTAAAAAAATAAGCATCTAACTTGCTAACTATGTAATTAAATTTGCTAACTTGATTTGCTAAATATTCTAAAACAAGAAATTTAAGGTAATTACTAAATTATCTATATTCCTAACTAGATTTGCTAATTTGCTAACTAGATTTACCTGGATGGCCGGCTCGCGAACGGCCCGGAGGAGCAGGGGGCCGCAGCTACACGGAGGGGGAGGGGCCGCAGGGGCTGGAGCCTAGCCGGCCGCCGGGAGCACCGGCGAGCGGTGGCGGGCCGCCCTCGCCGTCGGACACGGATGAGGAGGACGGAAGGGGCGACGAGGGTGGCCGGGCTTCGCACGGAGACGGGGGCACGGCGGCGGCCTGCTGCGGCGCTTGCGCGAAAAGGGAGGGGGCGCAGGGAGGAGGCTCGGCCGTCGGTGAGTCGACGGCAGCGCAGGAGGCTCTGCGGGCGACGGCGGCGCAGGAGGCAGAGAGACAGAGCGCGCGCGAGAGAGAGAGAGCTGCGGCCAGGGTTTTGAATCAATACTCGGCGCCAAGATTTGTGGCGCCGAGCTCGGCGCCAAGATCTGTGGCGCTACGGTATACGCCACGTATTCATCTTGGCGCCAAGATCTGTGGCGCCGACCTCGGTGCCAAGATCTGTGGCGCCAACATGCCAGCCACGCGAACGCCACCTAGGATGGATTGCTGTGCTCGTCCAGGCACCTCGGCGCTAAGGTATGTGGCGCCTAGACGTGTTACCTCAGCGCCATGAGTTATGGCGCCGACCATCAGGGTCCAAAGATGAGTTTAAGTCTCCCAGGGGGGCAAACATAAAATTTCTTCAAAAAAAGGGTCAAATTGTAAAAAATTGGGCCCACTGCACTACGAGATGCAGAGGAGGTCGTCCGTAGGTGTGAGGGATGCCAATTCTACGCTCGGCAAACTCATTTGTTGGCACAGGAGCTTCAAACCAACCCCATCGCCTGGCTGTTCGTGGTCTGGGGCCTCAACATGGTAGGACCCCTCAAAAAGGGTCCAGGCGGCTTCACTCACCTACTTGTTGCGGTCGACAAGTTCACCAAGTGGATAGAGGCCAAGCCATCACCAACATCCACTCGAAAGAGGCGGTCAAATTCTTCCTCGACATCATCTACCGGTTCGGCGTTCCTAACTGTATCATCACTGACCATGGGACTAACTTCACTGATAAGAAGTTCCTGGACTTCAGTGATGGATACGGCATCAGGATCGACTGAGCCTCGGTCGAACATCCACGTACTAACGGTCAGGTCGAGCATGCCGATGGCATGGTCCTCCAAGGACTTAAGCCACGCATCTTTGACTGACTCAACAAGTATGCCAGGCAATGGGTTGTAGAGGTCTCCGTGATCCTCTGGAGCCTGAGAACGACCCCGAACCGATCCACAGGGTTCACACCCTTCTTCCTGGCCTACGGAGCTAAAGTGGTGCTGCCCTCCGACCTCGACCACGGTGCCCCAAGAGTGAAGGCTTTCGACTACGACTGAGCTACGGAGGCTCAGCAAGACGCAGTTGACCTGCTCAAGGAGGCCCACGAGACGACCGTCATCCGCTCCGCTTGCTACCAGCAAACTCTCTATAGGTACCACGAAAGGAAGATTAGGGGGAGGATCCTCGAAGTCGGTGATCTCGTACTCTAGAGGACCCAGTCAATGAAGGAGAAACACAAACTCTCTGCACCATGGGAAGGTCCCTATACGGTGACCAAGGTGATTCGATCGGGCGTCTACCGACTGAAGGACAACAATAGCAACGTTCTCACTAACACTTGGAACATTGAACAGCTATGTTGTTTTTCCCTAAATTTGGTCTTACTGCTTTTTATTCAACACTTGCTCCTGTAAAGCACCCTGGCCTGAAAACTTTTAGCCCGGGTCGCTCGGGGGGCTCTATGAGGGTACAATACTACCTCTCTTTTTTACTATCACATAGTAAAAACTTTTTGCCCGAACGAAGGGCATTCCATTCCTTTGATTACCCTACGTGACTTTGTTTTTACTCCTGACCGAGCGCACCCCGCCACGACCTATGGTTATGAGCAGCCGAGCCTCGCGGGCCACGCCCAAGTTCTTAAAGTTGTAGCCTACAGAACAAACGGGCAGGTGCGAAAAAGAAAGGATAAAAACAAAGTTATTCTTGGATAAAAAAACAAGGAATGGATAGTGATTCTATCATAAAGTAGAACTGATGTATTCATTGATACAAAAAACTATTCACACGGGGTCTCCCCCACAAACTTAACGATTACATTTGCTGACTACTTCTACTCCAAATGCAACTGTGGTCGCTCGGCGTTATCGATTGATGCCAAAGGTGAGGCCACGACACATGCCGCCGGACATAACCACCACCACAAGGGCCCCGCCCGGTTCCGCTCCCTTGACTTCAACGAGCGCAACGGGTACCTCAAGGGCGTCGCACCCATAGATGCTCAGTAGAAGAGCATGGAGCTCCTAACCTTCTCATGCAGTCGAGGCAGCTCCTGGACAGGGACGCTGCCCGTCGAAGTATGGCCGCCGTGGTTGGAGGCTGTCTCATCAAACTTTATGAACTGGCCAACCTGAGCAGCTACAAGGACGAAACCTCCCACCAGCGCAGTCCCGAGCGTCTTCCCCTCCGACAAGACTCGCTCGGAGAAGATTCACCGGAAGGAGTCCACATGCGGCTCCATCACAACAAAAGCCTCGCAGACGGTGATGAAGCCGGCAATGTGCAGTACCCTCTAGTGCGCCACCTCCTTCGGTGGAAGCAGCCCCTTCTCGGCGAAGGCGGCCAGCACCACTTCATCTACGCTGGATGACCTCCAGCTCGACATTGCGCTCCAAAATCACGAACGGGTCTGTGAGTTTTCCTTTCCCTCTTCCTTCCCCTATTTAAGGAGGAGATGCAGTAGTTGAAGAAGGGCAACGGATTAGGGTGAAAAACCCTCTCCCTTTCCCCATTCAATGCGGATGGGAAACGACGGGACGCACCCTGACCGATGGGATGCACCCTGCCCGATGGAACGGTGCCTGGTCAGACGAGACGTTGTCTGGGTATGGCCCACCACTACCGCACGCCGGGCGCAAGAAACAAAGCACCACCATGCGTAGGTGGCCCTCTGCCTTCCCAGGCGGGACTTGGAAAGGCCCAACCACGGGATCTCCGCCTAGGAGAGACCATCAGGCTTCCTGAGTCGATCGGATGGCTCTGGCAAATGCCGAGAGAGAGGTAAGGAGCAGAGGAACGCCCCATGTGGGCCATGTCGACTCCGTCACGAACGATGAGCGCGGATCCTGGTTGGACATTTCTGATTGGAGCTCCTCAAACCTCGTCACTTGAGTCATCAAGGTAACATTACCAACCCCCACTATTTCTTTATATAATCATTCATTCATCTATACACGCATTCATTCATTCCATACATCCAAGGCATCACATATGCACTTAAATGCATCACAACGCTCCGTGTTACGTCATGAAGCGGCAGCTACCTCATTCAACATGAGCAACGACCGACCGGAGTTCGAAGGCCGTCCCATGAAGGGCTCGAGGCCACCTCGCGTCAAACAGAGCCAAGAGAGAAAACATAGATGAGCCTCGAGCGGCCCTCGCCCAGTTTGCCCTGAAGCAGACAGGGTCATCTCAACCTTCTCGTTTGATCCTAACCTCGAGCCAAACCCACAGAATCTCTATCGAGGGGAGGCCAGCGAGCCACCCGGGTCGGTCTCTAGAATGACCCAGGCATCTGTCGGGTTGTAGGTTAAGGAGCAGTGGAATGCCACATGAGGGCTATGTCGACCCCATCATGAACAACGGACCCGAATTTTGCTCAAACATGCTCGTTAGCGAGCTCACCGAGCGCGTCACTCGAGCCATCGAGGCAAGCGATGTTAGCTCAGCCTCTTCGGTTGCAAGAAACCACGGACGGGGTAACGCACAAAACTCAATCGACCCCTACCAAAGCCCAACGGGGCTCAGGGGCTCAAGACACCCAACGCCTCGACATGTTCGACGCTAGGATCCTCGAACTCCGTCTCGCCCAATCCCTAAACTGCCTCGGCTACGCCTAAAGCTAGGATCCGAGAACTCCGTCTCGCCCGATCCCTAAAAACTGCCTCGGCTACGCCCGAAGCTAGGATCCACGAACTTCATCTCGCACGATCCCTAAACTTCCTCGGCTACGCCCGACGCTAGGATCCGCGAACTTCATCTCGTCCGATCCATAAACTGCCTTGGCTGCGCCCGATGCCAGGATCCACGAACTCCGTCTCGCCCGATCTCTAAACTACCTCGGCTACGCCCGACGCCAGGATCTACGAACTCTGTCTCGCCCGATCCCTAAACTGCCTCAGCTACGCCCGACACCAGGATCCGTGACTCTGTCTCGCCCGATCCCTAAAAACTGCCTTGGCTGTTCTGATGCCAGGATCCATGAGACCGTCTCGCCCGATCCCTAAACTACCTTGACTATGCTCGATGACAGGATCCGCAAACTCCATCTCTCTCGATCCCTAAACCACCTCGGCTACGCCCGACGCCAGGATCCGCGAACACCGTCTCACCCGATCCCTAAACTGCCTCGGTTGTGCCTGACGCTAGGATCTGTGAGTCCGTCTCGCCCGATCCCTAAACAGCCTCAGCTGCCCCCGACGCCAGGATCTGTGAGTTCGTCCATCTCGTCCGATCCCTAAACTGCCTCGGCTGTGCCCGATGCCTAGATCCACGAGTCCATCTCGCCCGATCCCTAAACTGCCTCGGTTGCGTCCAACACCAGGATCCATGAGTCCATCTCCCATCTGTCTCGCCCTATCCCTAAGCCGCGTCGGCTGCGCTCGACGCCAGGATCCACGAGTCTATCTCGCCCGATCCCTAAGCTGCCTCGGCTGCGTCCGATGCCAAGATCCGTGAGTCCGTCCGTCTCGTCCGATCCCTAAACTGCCTCGGTTGCGCCCGATGCTAGGATCCACAAGTCTATCTCGCTCGATCCCTAAACTGTCTCAGCTACGCCCAACGCCAGGATCCACGAGTCCGTCTCCCGTCCGTCTCGCCCGATCCCTAAGCTGCCTCGGCTGCATCCGACGCTAAGATCCACAAGTCCGCCTCGCCCGATCCCTAAAAATGTTCGCTGACAAAACCCCCAAGCGATTCTGCTCGAACCACTCGGGGGCTCGGGGCTACACCCGCGGGTGCGCTCGCGCGCACCCGCTGACAAAACAAAAAATTCCCCCGCTAGCAAACAAAAAAAAACAAGACGATTCTGCCCGAATCGCCCGGGGGCTCAGGGGCTACACCTGCGGGTGTGCTCGCGCGCACCCGGCGTCAAGACAAAAATCCCCAAGACGATTATGCCCGAATCGCCCGGAGGCTCGAGGGCTACACCCGTGGGTGCTCTCGCACGCATCCGTCATCAAGACAAAAATCCCCCAGACGATTCTACCCAAATCGCCCGTAGGCTCGGGGGCTCCTGTCGGGTTCATAAACCTAGGGTCCCTCATGGACCAGCTTCCCAGCAAAGGCTCGGCCTAGCAAACGACGTTGCGAACGACGCACAACTCCTGGGCCAGCCCAAATACCTAAACGACAGGCCAGAAGGGCGATCCAATCTCCGACCGGAAGGCCTGGCCAAGGAGAAACAGCGCTCGCTTCCGACTTCGGTCGTCTCTTCGACCGGAAGGCCTGGCCAAACACCGCCTCCGACTCTGACCCGCGTCTTCGACCAGGGATGAACCGAACCCCTGCTTACAGCTCTTCTTCGACTAGCACAGTCAAAATCGACTGGAACCAACCAACCGGGACGCTCGCTCGGTGAGGACCATAAAACGGACGCAGCAAGTAAGGCAGGGCACTCAAGTCGACCACGATACCGAGGACCATACCCTGTACACCTGTATGACAGTAACCATCAAGACATGTTAGAAGGGTGCCCTGCAACCTTCCAAGCATGGCCGAACCCAAGTAGTGTTGTGGGCGTCGACATTTACCCTATAGTGTTGTGGGCGCCATCAACTCCCATACAAAACAAACACGGTAAGGCTCCCCCACATGCCTCTGACATCAACAGTGTTGTGGGTGCCGTCATTTATCATACATGGTGAATACAATAAAACCTTCCCACATGCGTCTGACATCGATAGTGTTATGGATGCCTACAATCATCTTGTACCCGACGACATGGGCAACAAAATTTAGTAGCATACATACTCTCTCTCTCTCTCGTTTGTAAGGTCGCCCCCTTCATTTATAAAAGGGGATACTTTCTCTCCCAACAGGGGGAGCCATCAGTTCACTCACACACCACAACAGAACTACTAGGTTCAAACCTCGAACACACGCTTGAACACTTAGGACATAGCGGAGCTCCCGTCACTCTCGGCCCTTCAGACCAGAGTCTGACCGGACCTCTTGCACCGCTTCTTTCTCCCTTCCGTTTGTAACCTCACAGCAAATTTCGAGCACCTGAGCTCAGGAATAAAGTCACCGATCAACTCAAACTGGACGTAGGGCACGTTGCCTGAACCAGTATAAACCCTGTGTCATTGAGTGCTAGGCCACATCCGATCACAACGTACGACAAAACTACAAATATTTACGTGTTGGTCACTTTCTGCACCGACAGCCATACAGATAAAAAGCTCTTTTATAAGTTGTTGTGTTTCTAAAGTTAGTCTGATTTGGGTTTGGATTTAGATTTGTGTGGATTTTGATTTAGACTCGATTTGGTCTTGGGCACTATTTGGGCTCGCCGATTTGAAAAATCCTTATATACATTTGGGAGACCTGAGAAAACCTATTTGATTTCGGATTTGGATGGTCCAGACGAAAGTTAGCCCGAACGAAATTTGAGGAAGAAATTTTGCCTCTTTAGGCCCCGTTCGCTTCGCTGAAAAAAATAAGCCGAAACACTGTTTCGACTGATTTGTTGTGAGAGAAAAATACTACTGAAAAAACAAGCTGAAAAAGATGGATTATAAGAGAAACGAACATGACCTTAGTTTTAGAGATAGAGATAGTTTACATGTTCGTTCGTGGCAACAAGAGAGAAACTCTGAAACGTTCATGATAAATGACGACGAATATAATAAATATCTATTTATGTTTTTATTACTATTTTTGACAAGCGGAGGCAAAGAGAAAAAAAAACGCCACCGCGTGCAGTCCGAACACAGAACGGAGGAACAACAGCATCGAGTAGAGTCCTAGGACAGTACGGAGAGCAGACCAAAAGCTGAGCGGAGTCCGGGCTAAACAAAAGAGAAACGTGGACGTGGACGGCACGAAACTTTCAATGGGGCAATTTTTTGTCCTATATCTGTATCTTGTATTTAAGTTTTGAATGAAATTTACCGTTTCAAAAAAAAGGTTACATGTTAATTAAATTCGCTATATCATGACAATTTATACTAATCAAATTATGTCATGTCCAAAGTGGCAAAATAAAAAAAATTACCATATCAAATAGTGCATGCATCAATTAAATTTAAAGAGAAGATTTTTACATCTAAAACATTTTTTAATTATACTTATTTTAATAAACTAAAAAAATTATAAATATATATTTCACATATTACCTTCTAAAAAGTAACCGATGATCCTACCCATCGGATCATATCTTAATAAATGAACGGCTCATATTTATTTAGAGGTACCATAACAAAGCTCCTCGTACACAGTATCTTCGTAAACTTCACGACAGTTATGCAAATGCTCCACCCTCCAAAGATTGGTTTGATCGTAGCCTCAAATTATAGTGTGCTTTTCTCAGAAATCGTGCTGAAGGAAAGAAGAAATGGAAGAGCCAAATTCCAATATAACTTTACACCGGAATGAAAAGCAACTGCTACCGGGTGAAAAAAAAATTGTCTGATTGAATTGCAACCAAGCAAAAATGTTTTAGTCTGTATCCACTAATGGTTTAGTATTATTTATGTATGGAGGAAGAAGCGATTGTAGTTTGAGGAGTTAGAATACTCATTTGGCAACTGAAATTGATGGAAAGAGTAGCATCAAGTGTGATACACCAGTGCAAATTAATCTGGCAAAAATGTTCAAAAAAATTAATCTGGCAGAAAGATGCATACGACCACAAGGTTAAGAGCCTTGCGCTCTACCGACTGAGCTAGACGGGCTCTGCTGATAACTGCATGGAAAGTTTGAGATAAACTTATGATTCACACAACAACAAGCAGATCGATGTCCCTTTGATGTAGGAGCCCAGAATATTTGCAATTCAGATCTCTAACCCATATCATGCTTCTCCTCTGCGTCAGTAACTTACTAGTATCTTCTGGGCGAAGAAGCAAACGTGTAGCCTCTTTTGGCAGTGATTTTGCTAAGGCATAATCTACGTGTGTTGAAGTGTATTAGAGTAGAATTAAATTAAATTATATTTCATTTCACTTAAATACATGTGGATTGAAATAAATACACATGCATTCAACACAAGACCTAAAATGGCTTTAGGGGGATCTGAATCATATCCATCAGGCTCTTAAGAACCTGTTCGGCTGATGGTTTCTGCGGCTGATAAGTCGGCTGAAGTTGATTTATTATAAAAGAAAAACAATATATCATGATAAGCCAGGCTGCTAAGTCGAACTCTTAGATACGATACCGTCTCCTGTTTCGATTGATGTTGCTCCCCGTCACCTACGCTAGCTCATCATGTGGCCTTTTTATGTGTATACCAAGCGTATTATGCTAATTCAGTAGCGTGTGAAGCCGAGCGTAGATATACGTTTGTATCTTAAAAGGTCAAAATGATGTATAATAATATAGTTTAGAACCCACGGAGTATATATATTTATAATTTGATATTGAGCCTAATTTTCGAGTAAAGGGAAAGGGACTTGATTGTCATCTGTGTACATGTTGGAAAATTTAGACATGAATGAACACAGACAGCTTGTTCGGTTGGCTGGTTCGTGAATAAGTATTGCTGGCTGGTTTGTGTGAGAGAAAAATACTGTTCCGGCTGAAAATTTACGATCGTTTACGACAAGCCACAGCCAAACGAATAGACTGAGAGAGACTGAAAGCGCAAGAAGCTAACTACTTCCTCCGTCCCACAAAACATGCGATCCTGCGGTTCAAATTGTCTCACAAAATATGTAATTCTTCGTCCCACAAAACATGCAATCCTAGAGTTTATGTCATCTTTTTCAGGTGGACTCCATGGATAAAAAACACCACCACCCTATCACTACTGGAGGCCACGGCTTTGCCGAGTGTTTTTACACTCGGCAAAGAGCTCTTTCCACTCGGCAAAGGCTTTGCCGAGTGTAGCACTCGGCAAAGTCCGCTCAGTAAAATTTTTCTCGGCAAAGGGTCTTTACCGAGTGCTTTTTATCGAGGCACTCGGCAAAATTAAAAAAAATTTGCCGAGTACTTGGGACGGCACTCGGCAAAATATTTGCGGCCGTTGCGGCGCCGGCCGTTAACGGTTATTTTGCCGAGTGCCCGACCCAACACTCCGCAAAATTTTTTTTATTTTTTTTAAAATTACTTTGCCGAGTGCCCCAGCCCAGCACTCGGCAAAGTTTTTTTTAAGTACTTTGCCGAGTGCCCCTGTCCAGGCACTCGGCAAAGCTTTTTTTATTTTTTTAAAAAAAATTACTTTGCCGAGTGCCCCTGCCCAGGCACTCGGCAAAGTTTTTTTTATTTTTTTAAAATAATTTCTTTGCCGAGTGCCCCTGTTTAGGCACTCGGTAAAGAATTTCTGAATTTTTTTAAAAAAAATACTTTGCCGAGTACCGCGGCGAGGCACTCGGCAAAGAAAATTTATATATTTTTTTTGAAAAATCTTTGCCGAGTGCCTTGCCCATGGCACTCGGCAAAGACCCCGAGAATTGCAAAAAAAATTTTACATTCCATTGTAACAGACAATATATATACACACACACATCAATCATCACATCTATATCACCAACATGCATTATATATCACAAGCACACGCATATTTAATAAATCCATCGAAAATCCATCACAAATGCACCAAAGTTCAACATCACAAGTTTATTATTACAAGTTCAACATCACAAAGTTCAACATCCTTACTGCGGCGACGGAGACTGCAGGTGTGGCCCCCCGAACTGCGGTGAAGGACCGGACTGCGGCGAAGGGTTGACGCGATCAGCCGCCGGTGACACGGTAGCGGGATTGTTTGAACCCGCCGACAGAGGCTGCACAAAAGAGAAGAGATTGCATGTGTTAGACTCAAAATTAAAAATTTCGGCAGCACCTCCCCTACATGGGGAGGTTTCCAACCTGCAAGAAACAACGGCACGAAGGCCGACAATCACAACGGCACGAAGGCCGCCAATCCCAACGGCACGAAGGCCGAAAATCACAACGGCACGAAGGCCGACAATCCCAACGGCACGAACGCATTAAACTTTCATACTCACAGGAGTGAAGTGTCGAACCGGAGCTGGAGCTGGCAACTGCACTTGGACACCCGATGCTTGCCCGATGGTTTGCATGATCTGATACATGTCCGTCATCTGCTTCTTCGTGGCCTCCAGCTCTGCGGTCAGGTGCGCTTGCGTCTCCCTTGTCTCTGCCAGCTCGGCCTGCAGTGTTTCAATCACATGTTTCAGTATTGTAAATCTGATCAATGTGTGTAACGTTCAATGTACGACGAGTGAAACCGGAATTACCTGAAGTTCGTCGACCCGCGACAGTGTTGAATTTTTTTTTAAAAAAAATTCTTTGCAACTTGTGTACCATTAAATTTCTGCAGCTTGTGTACGATTCAAGAAGAAATTATATTTGTTGGTTCACATGACACAAAATTTTTTTGTAGAAAGAGATACTTGCAGACCTCTATACTATAGCAAAGGTTTACTGAAGGTTCTAAAATCTTTAGGGACATCAGTGGGATTCACAGCACAGCAGTGTGATTCACAGGTCCATCTAGAGGCACAAGGTGCCTCCCATACAGTGTTGCCCACTTGCAAAGGAAAAAAAGAAAAACACAAATGTGCTTACATTATTTTTCAGCACTTGTCATGAGATAGATATAAGCAAAGCAGTAAAGTAATCCATCACTCCAATAATGACTAATTACTAATTAATATGCTCTTCAGACCTCAATTGGCCAGGTTCTTAAAAAATGTAATAAAGAAAGAGGAGCCTATAGATGTAGGCGAGGGAAAAAATGTACTCTTTACATCATCCACCTATGCCAGAAGCTAAGTAAAATCAGAACCAGGGCCAAGATATTGTAAGAGAGCAGTCGGAATTGGTACCCTGCTCCCTGCAGTTGTGAACTAAAGGCTACCAATATTTGTCGTTTCAACAACTGACTCACGTGGTGACATCTATCAAAATGAGGAACAACGAAAGAAATAAGCAAAAAGTATACACAAAATAATTCTTTGGTTCTGATTTATACATTGGCCATTTAAGCAGTGATTGAATACTTAAGTGTCAATTGATATAGCAATTTTTGAGCAGTGATCCATGTTGTTATAATTGTACTGCAATCAACTGTAACTTTATCAGAACTTGATTGCTTTCTCACTAACTCAAGTCATACTTCTGTCTACTACCCTTTTTGTCAAGCCAAGTTCCAAATTGTGTCTTGGAGATGAAAAAAATAAATAAAGATGGTGACAGTCAATGGTGGTGGTACAAAATCCATGTGGAAAGCATAAAGCATACGCAAATGAATCATTTTCAGTGAATGCAAAAATGATAGTGCCATGGGATGATACAGTCAGACTTACAAAATTCATGCCAAGGAAAGAAAGAGCTGATTACACATTTTTAATATAATTTGATGGAGTGAAAGTAACAACTATCAAACCATGTGGGCTTTACAAATCACACACATCTATCTTTTTGCTTGACTTGCAGTATTTATATGGGCGTCAGAAGTTCATGTATTGAAAATTAAGAATCCATCCTGCACTATAATCTCACCTTATAACAACATAGGACGCGGTCTCAGTTGCAGTGTTTTACATCACAGAGTTAACCATGGGGCTTATAAAGTTCAGATGCACAACTAACATCTAGGGCAGCTAACTCAGGTAGATACATACACCTGTGTATCCATCAGATTGTTTTGACTACTTACAGCAAGGTGGGCAGAGGTTGAAAGTCATGCACTTAAGTGTCCAACACAGCAGCTACATAAATGAGGTATGCAAAAACTCAGATTTCCAATACCAGTTCACAAATTTAGATAACTGATGCAGCCCTGAAGTCAATGCTGCGACACAGCTAAATTCATATGGTTCTACTTGTGACTGCACATCCATATATTCAGAACACAAGAACTTATGCTCAATTAAATAGATCAATATAAGAGGGGATCTGGAGTCGATAGGTCGGATCACCCACCCCGGCAAGTAATCTGGGAAACCGCAGAAGCCCTAAGTCGAACAAGGAATTCAATTTCAATCCAACCATGCAACGTTTTGGTGATCCTACCAGCAAAAAAGAGAAGGTGAGACGAATTCGACCTGAGTCCAGTCCAATTCCTGCTCCGCTCAACACCGACCCAGCACCAGCGGATCGACGCGAGGAGGCGATGGCGCTGCGAAGGACTGGGCGCCGCGCGTGATCCGGTGGGCGGGGGACCGTGCTCGGCGGAGGAGAAGAGGCAGCACCCGCCGACCGGTCGATGGCCTCGCCTCGCCGCCGCGTGGAGGGGGTTGGTGGCCTCGCCGCGCCGCCGCGTGGGGAGCAGGGGAGCCGTGTCGCCGCGTGCCTGCCGTTCAGTGGCCTCGCGCAGTCACGCGCGCCGCCGTGTGGAGCTCGTTGGTGTCCTCGCCGCGTGGGGAGCAGCCGAGCAGGGGAGCCGCGCCATCGCGTCCCGGTCGGTTGGTGGCCTCGCGCGCGCGGCCGCGTGGGGAGCAGGGGAGCCGCGCCGCAGGGAGCTGGTGGGGAGGAGGTGCGCCGGCGTGGCCGCGGCGGGAAGTCGGGGGCGGGGGTGGGCCGGCGTGGCCGCGGAGGGCGGCGCGCGGCGGCGGCTGTGGTGGGCGCGGGGGCGAGCGGGCGTGGTGGGGGCGTTTTTTAGGGTTGGGCCGCACGGGGGTTGGGCCGATGGGCTTTTACTCGGCAATTTTTTTTTGAAAATCAACTTTGCCGAGTGCCAGAAAATCAACTTTGCCAAGTGCCCCCCATGGCACTCGGTAAAATATATATTTTTTATTTTGGGCCCCATTTTTTTTCTGGGGCCTTGTGACAGTATTTCAAACTCTATTTTAAAATTTTGGGCAATTTTGACTTTTTTGATATATTTCATTAGTTTATTTCGTTTCATCGAATTTTTCGGGATATTTCAAATTTAAACTGCAGGTACATGGAATAATGGACTTTGGTCATCCAAAAATTGATACTCATGATATTTATGGTATGTTTAGGCCGTATCCAGGAACTCACATGAAATCTCGAGCATCTCGTGACGTAACATGTTGAGGTACTTGCCGGAAATGTGATTTTAAATTATATAAAATGCAAATGAAGTCCGAAAATCACGAAACTTGTCGAGGCATCGTGTTATCGCATGTGGAGGCTGTGGTAAAAAATTGAGAAGGTTTCGAGCAAGTTGTGATGTCGGATGCAAAAAAAACCCAGACGTCTCCACATGTGATCACAACCTCCACATGTGGAGATGTCTCGGTTTTTGACATCGACGTCACAATATAGTTTAGAACCCACGGAGTATATATATTTATAATTTGACATTGAGCCTAATTTTCGAGTAAAGGGAAAGGGACTTGATTGTCATCTGTGTACATGTTGGAAAATTTAGACACGAATGAACACAGACAGCCTGTTCGGTTGGCTGGTTCGTTTCGTTGCTGGTTCGTGAAGAAGTATTGCTGGCTGGTTTGTGTGAGAGAAAAATACTATTCTGGTTGGAAATTTACGATCGTTTACGACAAGCCACAGCCAAACGAACAGGTTGAGAGAGACTGAAAGCGCAAGAAGCTTGTCGATGTTTCACCACCGATAGCCTACCACGGGGGTTCCCGGGGCAGTATGTTCGGGCTTCGGCGTATGCTGAACTCGATGGTTAACGCAGGAGACAGTCGATTTATCCTGGTTCAGGCCCTCGATCGTAGATCGAGTAATAACCTTACGTCCAGTCGGTGTTCGCCTTTGCGTTGGATTGACTGTGATATGTTGTGTTGTACAATTGTCGTCCTTCTCTCTCAGGAGCCCTGCCCTCCTTTATATAGTCAGAAGGCCAGAGTCCTAGTCGGTTTATAATGAGATTTCCTAGTAGGATTACTTAATAGTTCTACTACTAAGATTACATGGGAAGAATCCTATTTGAACTAGATCTTCTCTCTCCCTTGCGGGGTATCCTGTGGGTCCCGCATCGACAAGCCCCCGAGCACTTCATGGTTGAGCTCTGAAAGTCTCGCTTTGCTCCTTCAAGTCTTGTTGAGTAGGAACAAAATGTCATCTGAGTGCTTTCTGGAGTGAAACCTTGTAGCGCTTCTTGGGATCTTCGAGTGGAGAGTGCTTTTTGAAAAAAAGTACATCCATCTGGTTGTAGCCCCCGAGCCTCTTGCTATTTGGAACAAGGAGCTGGAGGATCTTGTCTTGAAGTTGCTCTGATTGTTCATTGAAGTTTTATCAAAAAGAACTCGAATATGGCTCGTTCCGGGTTCTTTTTGTCGTAATGTCTTGAAGTGGTCTGCGTCGAGGAAGTCTTTTGGTGACGTGCGCTTTTTCGAAGAAAAAGTGCACTCACTGAGTGTAGCCCCTGAGCCTCTTGCTATTTGGAACAAAAAGTTGCAGGGTCTTGATCCTTTATGTTGTTTGAAAATTTGTGTTCTGAAGTAGTCCCTTAGACTTGGATTATGTCATCATCCGAGTAGTTTTTGCGGCATCTTTCTGAAGCGGCCCTTTAGTCTTGGATTAAACCATCATCCGAGTAGTTTCGCGGCATGCAGCCTCCGAGCTTATGTCCGGGTTCTTTTTGGGTGAAATTACACTCACTGAGTGTAGCCCCCGAGCCTCTTGCTTTTGCTTGCAAAAGTTGGAGGGTCCAGATTCTTGTCTTCAAAAAATTCTGGGGCTATGTATCCCGCAGCCCCGTGCTTTCTCCGAGTTCTTCTCTTTAGAAAAGAAGTCGGATGAAGAGTCTTGATGTGTCGTCGTCGTTGTAGTCTTGAGTTTTTTGTATTCTTGGTCCTTTGTCTTTGGTTCCGTGCCTCCGGGAGTAGTTGAAATGAAGGCCGAGCTCCCTAGCTTAGTGTTGATTAAGCTATGATGCTGGCCGAGCCCCCGAGCGTATATCCGTGTTGTTTTGTTCAGGAAGAACTCGGATGCGAGGTCTTGGCGTATTCTTTGATAGTCTGCTGTTGTCAGATGTAGTTGTATGGTGGTGGCTGAGTGTAAATGCCTTTTGTTCACGGGTTGTACTATGCTGGTATATTCTTCCGAATATGCCCGTCTTCGAGTACTGTTTCCTCTCGCCTGAGTCATCCATTATTGAGTCCTGTCTTTCA